>NW_027499323.1:0-99596 GCF_021521415.1 Bidens hawaiensis
GTTGAGCATGTTTCTTCAATCTACATAAGTATTGATCCACATGCTACAACACTCCTTCATTCGGTCTAACGCATGCTTGTATGATAAATTTCATGTTTTGCTAAATAATATATGTTATTGTTGAATATGGTTGTATATTATGGTTTTATAACGGCTTGGAATACGATTTTTTAATTTATGATATTGTCAAAGATGGGTATATTTTTTTAATTTGTTAAACCCGAATTAACCCGACCCGTTCAACCCGAAACCCGAACAAACCGAACTTATTTGGGTCAGTTCTTGGGTCAATTTGTTTTGAGCTCAAACCCAAACAAACCGACCCAAACAACCGAAAACCCGAATAAATAACCCGAAGAACACCCCTAGTAGGTAACTCTCTTTAAGTTTAGAGACTACTTTATTATTTTTGTTTTTCCGAAACGCTAGAAATAAAAATTAAAAAAAAAAGAAGTTACAAAGATAAATTACATCAATTTTTCAAACAATGAGACAATGAAGTAAAACGATTTTTTATTAAAATAAAACTTAAGGATTTTATATATACTGTTGGTTTTGCAAGGCACGCCGAATTGTATTACAAAATAGCTTCATTTCACGTCTTTCGAATACATCTCTATGTTTAGAGTTAGAGCATAAATAAAATTAATATAATATAAAGGAAAAATAAAAAAAAAATTCTTTATAACAGAAAAAAATTTATAAATAATTTACATTGGTTAAGCAATAAGATTCAAAATGTTACGAGTCGTTAGTGCTCTTTTAACAAATCCTCTCCATTTCTTAAATTAATATTCAATGAAGTTTCGCTCTGGGTTTTAGAGAACCCACTTTAAAAGCACCTAACTGTCTTAAAAGTAGTTTTAAGGACAAAAACAGAGTTTTTACAACTGCAAAGTGTCATGCATAGTTGGGATAAAGAAGATGACACTGTTTTCCCGTTGTGAACATTGCTCTGAAGAGGTAGGTCCCAGCAGAGACCAGTTGGTCCCGCAAGACTCACCTGGAGCAGGGACGTCTGCGCAAAGGCCATCTGCTCCCGCAGGACCCACCATGCTCATAGGATCTTACGCGCAGTACACAAGCTGAACACGCAGGGAAAGCCTCCCAATGGTGAAGTACCCCGCCTGTTCCCGCAGTTGCGGATACAAGCCATCAGGAAAGGCTACCCGCAGACAGCAGGGCTACACGCACAAGACATTAGCTACTTCAGTAGTCACATGAAGGGATGAGCAAGGCGGGAACAATCCCGCCTAAATGAGCCAGTCTGATTCTGAAAGATCTCTTGTACCATACCTACCAAAGTATGGATAGGACAGACGATCTGACCAGAACAGCCCATGAGCCAATCACAGGGTGACAGCTCATCGACAACAGGACGAGGAGGAGCACCCTCTAGTACTGTTTGTCACTATTAGCCGCTGCCTACTCACCAACCCTTACTGAGGAGCATGCGCGGCCTACAGTTGGTGGAATAGTGTTACTGTTGGCCGTAACCTATTCACCAACCAGCATGGCCTGCGTACAATCCACAGTAAGTAGGACGTGCATAATCTACAGTTGGTGGAATAGTGCAGCCGACTTTGTTACTGTTGGCCGTAACCTACCCACCAACCAGTATGGCCTGTGCATAGTCCACTGTTGGTTGAACAGGAATACTATTCAGCCGGCTGTACCTTCTAGAAAACCTACCTTCGGCTATAAATACTCCAACATCTTGGAATGGTAAGATCACCTGCTATCCAGTTATCTAGCAATCTCTTAATATACACTTATATTCAGAGCAACCTAGTCTGATTCTCACGCCGGAGGGTGGTCACAAGGAGGAACCCCCCCCTTCTCAGTGACGAGCTTACGGTGTTTGTTTTGCAGGTCTCCTGAAGAACAGCCTTCTCAGATAGACCTCATTCGTGGGAAACATTACTTAACCCTCAGATTATCTATAATCTGTACCGGGTCACTTAGTGTTTCTTCATTGGCGCCATCCGTGCATAAAAGCTAGAACTATTTTAGTTTTCACAATTTCTGAAGAAATGGTTAACGTTACTCCGGTCCAAAGGCCTGTAACTGACCAAGAAACCCCGGTAACCACCCCAGCAACTGGGGGGAACACCGGCGGTTATACAATCCTTACGAACACTACCCCGACTACCCAAGCCGGGGCAAGTGGAGTAAATATTCCATTGGGGTTCACCGATACCCAACTGGAAAAACGAACGAAGGTCCCTCGCCAAACACTAGATCAAGTGAAGGCGTGGGCCGAAGCACGGCAAAGAGAATTCCAAGCCGAATTGGATGAACGCTTGCGTTCAGCTCAACAGGCTGACGAATTCACCAGTACTCGCCAACACCTCAATATGAGTAGTGACTGCGAGTACTCAGAAGACGAGTTGGAGTCTGATACCGACGCGAACCTCGCCATAAGGCGAAAGGGAAGCGTAAGGACACGGACGTCCAACCAAAAAGGAATTTTGGGGAAGCTTTTAAACCAATCGCGGAGAGAAACCCGCGTGACTTCTCCAAAACCTTTAGACCAACTGCCACAAATGCAGGAAGGTCAAAATTCGCAAGAGACATTGCGGAGGCAATCGCCCCGAGAAGTGCCAAACAAATGTCAAACATTGGCACTTATGATGGTCTATCCGACCCAGACGACCATCTGAACAGGTTCATTGCGGGGGCTACCGTCAGCAACTGGACGGAACCCACGTGGTGCTACATGTTCCAGATGACTCTGGTCGGAGCAGCCAGGGCATGGTTCGATCGTTTACCGATCCACCACATATATGACTGGGCGGACTTTCAGAACAAGTTCAGCCAGCACTTCAGCCAACAGAGGAAGTACACTGAAGAGCAGTGGACGATCCTCAACTGCGTGAGAGAGGAGGATGAATCTTTACTAGACTTCATCACTCGCTTCAACTCTAAAAAGCTTAGTCTCGGCAACATAAGTGAGGATCTGGTTCGCGCCGCCTTCATCCAAGGCGCCGAATACCCAGAACTTATCCGCACGTTGACGGGTAAGGATGGCATGCCATCCACATGGGATGCCATCATGACGGCGGCAAAGCGCTTTGCCGAGACGGAAAAGCAACTGGGAAGGGACCTTCCCCAGAGTACGCACCTCTACACGCAGAGGACAAGAGAGAACAATGTCCGGATCGCCCGACAGAACAAAAAGAGGAGGCTAGGTATTTGGCAGTCAAGGGTAAACTTTGACACCTCATCCAGCTCTCGCCCTCTTGTTGGCGGAAGGGACAACACACACCCTTCAAATCGAAAACACCGGTGGACGCCACTCACAAAGAGCGTCACGGAGATATTTGCCACGGAAAAATTGCCATGGCCCAAAGCCCCATCGATCCGGCAGAAACCTAATGCGGATCAAAGCAAATCCTGTGATTTCCACGGGACAAAGGGTCATGGTACTGAAGAGTGCACATCCTTGAAGGATATTATTGAAACATTTGTTAAGGATGGAAGGCTTGCACATCTCGTGGCATCGATCAGGAAGGGAGGAAGGAATGACAACCGGTACAGAGGTAACGGACGAAAGCCCGTCGACATCAGCATCAACATGGTTCATGGCAAGGTCAGAGGAAGAAAAAGACGGGTGATAGAACCATGCGCGTGGAAGGAAGCTGAGGTGCGCTTCCCGCGAGTGCCAGGAGGCCCCAGCAAAGAAGGCCCCATCGTCATCAGAAGCCAGCTGGGGCACTACATCACCTCCCGCACTCTTGCTGACAACGGCGCTTCGTCGACAGTGATGTACAGGCAGTTCTTTGATAAGCTGGATGATGAAGACAAGGAACGCTTGGAAACGGTCTACGCTTCAATGGAAGGGTTTGATGGCAGTACAGAAACACCCCTGGGTATCCTATCTTTCCCCGTTACTCTTACTGATGGGAATCATTCACGCACAGAAGACGTGGATTTTGTCGTGATGAAAAAGCCACACCACACATACGACATCCTATTCGGAAGAGATGGGATGGCAAGATTCAACGCCGTGGTATCTTCAGTCCACGGCATGATGGGATGGCCAACAGCTGAGGGTGTAGCAATGATCTCTGGCATTCCCCAGGTATGCATTGCATCTGTCTCATCTAAACCGAAACCGAAGAAGGCTAAACCAACCATCACTGAACCGGAAAAATGGGCCTTCAATGGCAAATACCCCGACCAGGCCGTTACCATTGGACCAACAATTGTTGATCCCACCCGCACCTTACTCAAGCGCTTACTGCAGAAAAACGCTGACATCTTTGCGTGGGCACCAGCTGACATGACTGGTGTACCCCGAAGTAAGGCGGAGCATAAGCTCAAATGCGATCCGGCTGTTACGCCAATCGTACAAAAGCGCAGGGTAATGGGGCCTGAACAAACTAACGCGTGTAGAACCCAAGTCAAGGAACTCCTTGACGCAGGCATCGTACGCGTTAGTAGATATCAAACATGGGTTGCAAATCCCGTAATGGTACCGAAGAATGACAAACAATGGCGCATGTGCATAGATTTCAAAGATTTGAACAAAGCATGCCCCAAAGATTGTTATCCGTTACCAGAAATTGATCTCAAAGTGGATTCGTTGGCGCCATTTCGCCTTAAATGCTTCTTGGATGCGTATAAGGGGTACCACCAAATCCACATGGCCATTGATGACCAGGACAAAACCGCATTTCGGACGCCCGATGGTACATTTTGTTATAAAATGATGCCATTCGGACTTAAGAATGCAGGGTCCACGTACCAACGACTAATGGACAAAGAGTTTCATGCCCAAATCGGGAGAAACTTGGAAGTCTATATGGATGATTTGGTCATCAAAAGCCTCGAGCCTGAGGCAATGTTGAAAGACATTGAAGAAACTTTCAACACGCTCCGAAAGATAAACATGAAGCTCAACCCGAGCAAGTGTTCATTTGGGATGGAAGAAGGGAAGTTCTTGGGAGTCATTGTTACTAAAGATGGCTTTAGAGCGAACCCTGAAAAGGTCGAAGCCATTGTTAAAATGGAATCACCTACCACCATCAAACAGGCTCAGACACTGAATGGGCGACTAGTCGCACTTAATCGCTTCTTGGCAAACCATGCGGATAAGTCGTTTCCTTTCGTGTCAACACTGAGAAACTGCCTGAAGAAAACGCACTTCCGCTGGACACCAGAAGCGGAAGCAGCTTTTCAGGAGATTCGGTCACGCCTGATCGAACTTCCAACGCTTACAGCACCACAAGCGGGAGAGGAGTTAATCCTATACCTTTCCGCAACAGATAGAGCAACCGGGGCAGTCTTGCTAGTAGAACGAAAGGGCATCCAGATGCCAATCTATTATGTTAGCCGTGTACTAACAGACGTAGAAACCCGGTACTCTACCCTCGAAAAATTGGTCTTAGCACTTATACACGCTTCACGCAGGTTAAGACGATATTTCCAGGGCCACCCAATCACCATTCTCACCAACTTCAAACTCTCAAATGTTCTAGGCAAACCCGAATTATCGGGACGTCTAGCCAAATGGGCAATTGAATTGGGAGAATATGCAATTAAGTACAAGCCAAGACCAGCCATAAAAGGCCAGGTCTTGGCCGATTTTATTGCAGAAGTCCCCGTTTCGCGGGAAAAAGAGTGCCAGGGGGAGGCTCAACCCTCCCCAGCACAGGACGTCAATGATGTCTGGCGACTCTACACTGATGGAGCAGCCAGTAACGAGGGTTCAGGCGCAGGGTTAAAATTAACCAACCCAGCAGGCCAAGAATATACTTACGCTATTCGGCTGGACTTTCCAAGTACGAATAACGAAGCCGAATATGAAGCATTCTTGGCCGGTTTGAGAATTGCGCGTAAGATGGGAGTGAAAAACTTAGAAGCCCACGTGGATTCCATGCTGGTGGCCAACCAAATAAATGGAACATACACGGCTCTGAATGACACCATGGCCCTGTACCTCGCCCAGGCAAAAACCCTTATGCGTGATTTTAGTGACTGTAAAGTCATACACGTCAAGCGCAGCGAAAACAAATCTGCGGATGCGTTAAGCAAGCTTGCATCACTAGCCTTCACCCACTTGGGAAAGGACATCCGCATTGAACTCCTCGAAGCACCATCAGTCCCGCACAAGGAAATTTGTGTCATCCAGAACAATACAGAAACATGGATAACACCAATAATAAATTACCTTGCAGCAGGAATACTACCAGAGTCAAAAACACAGGCAAGAAAACTACGCTGTAAAGCACTGAATTATCAACTCGTCAATGACATCCTTTACAGACGTAACTTTCTTGGCCCACTCTTGAGATGCGTGGACAACCAAGATGCCGACTACCTCCTAAGGGAAGTACACGAAGGCATCTGTGGGGTACACGCAGGCCCCCGCGCTGTTGTAGCCAAGCTAAACAACTCGGGATACTTTTGGCCGGGGATGCATACGGATGCACTGGCATACATCAGAAAATGCAGGTCTTGCCAGCTTTACGCACCTAACACGCATCGCCCAAAAAACGAACTGGTTCCAGTCACTTCTTCGTGGCCATTTCAGAAGTGGGCCATCGATGTGACAGGCCCATTTCCTACAGCAGCAGGAAATGTTCAGTTCCTAGTGGTAGCCATCGACTACTTCACCAAGTGGATAGAAGCAAAACCTTTAGCCCAAACAACCGCAAAGCATATCAAAAAATTTATTTGGGAATTTATAATTTGTCGTTTTGGACTTCCACAGAATTTGGTAAGCGATAACGGCACCAACTTTGCTGACAAGAAGCTACAACAGTGGCTGAAAGAACTTCAAATCACCCACACCTTTACCTCAGTGGCACACCCGCAAGGTAATGGTGAGGTGGAGAGAGCAAACAAGAGCATCGTCGAAGGCATCAAGAAAAGACTTTTGAAACACAGATCCGGCTGGGTGGATGAGCTTCCGCACGTCCTTTGGGCAAACAGAACGCTGAAGAAGGCCAGTACGGGGGAAACCCCGTTCAGCCTCACTTATGGCACGGAAGCCATGGTCCCGGTCGAAATTGGTCTACCCTCACCAAGGGTCTTGAGTCAGCCAGAAGACAATGATGCGGAAAGACGGTTGGATCTTATGCTAACCGAGGAACGCAGAGATTTAGCCGCAGTGCGTGAAGAGAATTACAAACGACAAATGCAAAAGTACTACAACACGCGGGTAAAACTCTGCAACTTCAAGGAAGGAGACTACATACTGCGTAACAACGAGGCTTCGAACCAAGAACGCCCAGGAAAGTTGGCCCCAGTCTGGGAAGGGCCATATGTTATCAAACAAGTTCTGGGAAAGGGCGCATACCGGCTCGAAAGGCTCGATGGCACTCCCATCCCAAGAACATGGAATGGAGCTCAATTACGCAAATGTTATATGTAGATCAATTCCAATACTTGTAAAGAAAAGGCCAAGAGCCACTTCTAAAGGAAATGATTCTCCTTTCATAATGTGTTTACCTTTATTCTTATGAACTCCCCACTGGTGCCGGTGTTTACCATAAAGGGGGAGAAGTAAGTCGTTACGTGTGGAAGGCGGCAAAACCCGCATAAACACAACGTTAAAAATAAGGGAAACCTACACGCAGGTAGGATGTAAGTAAAGTTTAGCCATCCTTGTAAGTGCAAGTGACGGTCTTATCCGCACAATCACAAATAAGGAAGCAAAACTTTAAACTATCATTTACCACGTTCAAAGGTTATCCTAAAAAAAAAAAAAAAAAAAAAAAAAAAAAAAAAAAAAAATTACAAGGAAAAAAGGAAACCCTACACGCAGGTCAGGTATGGGTAAAGTTTAGCCATCCTACCAAGTGCAAGTGACGGTTCTATCCGCACAATCACGAAGGAGGAAGTGAAACTTTAACCCACTATCAACCACGTTCAAAGGTTAACTTATCCTAAATACTTAGAAATGAGGAAAACCTGCACGCAGGTCAGATAAAGGTTAAAGTTTAGCCATCCTACCAAGTGCAAGTGACGGTTCTACCCGCACAATCACGAAAGAGGAAGCGAAACTTTAACCCATCATCAACCACGTTCAAGAGGTTAACTTATTCTAGAACACTTGGAAAATTGCTAAGTTAAACTAAGTATGCAAGTCATGAGTTTATAAAGCAAGGAATCCAAAGAAGGAAATAACAATCTTATACGCAAAAAAGATTTATATTTCAATAATATATTACAAGAATGGCCGGGTTACTACCCGCCTAGAAGAGAATCTATACAAGTTTAAGCAATGGAAAGGGATCTTCGGGGTCAAGCTTCAGGGCCGCCTCCACTAGGACCCGCTCCGTCAGAAGAACGGGGTGGTTCGAGGAAAGCTTTGAGGACAGCTAACCCATCATCAGCAACAGCTACTTCATCCACCTTTTCCACCACTGGATGCGGGAAGGCGGCGTATTGGTTCAATGCTTGGTCGTAAATGGCTTCGGTATCCACATCGAACAAAGGGAAGTTGGAAGGCGGGACACCTTTCTCAACAAACCCTAGACCAAGCATGAAGCCGGCCTTTTCCCCATCATCATGAGAAGTGTTGAGGGCTGCGGTCATAGCATCATCGTAGGAGGTCTCTGAAAAGACCCGACGCACAACCTACAGAAAAAAATACAAGTATTAGAACCTTTTCTTACAAAAGAAATGCGTAAAGATAAATCTAAACATACCTGAGGCAACGCTTCTCGAAGAAGCCATCGGAGGGCAGCTTGAGCTTCGGTATGGGCGCGTTCGGCTTCGCTCTTGTTAAGGTTGGCAAGTAAAACTTCCTTAGCGGCAGCCTCTTCGACGCCCTTAAGCTTCCGCTCGGTTTGGTCAAGCACCCCCCTCTGGTCCAGGATTTCCTGGAGTTTCTTGGCATCTTCCATTGCCAAGGCATCATGAGCGCGTTGGAGAGCCTCTAATTTGCCTTTCAGCTCCTCATTCTCCAAACGCAGAGGCTCGGCAACGGCTTCAGCCTGGGCAGCCCTCTCGGTTGCGTTTCGCGCAGTTTCCCTGGCCAGCCGAAGCTGTTCATTCACAGCTTGGGCAGCCTTGGAACGGGCCTCGAGTCGCGCCTGAACTTCAACCTCGAGGGCCTTGAAGGCCTTCTCCTTGGTGGCGGCAGCTGCCGCCAGCTGTTGGTTCTCCTCCCGGAGAGCACGCGCTTCAGATACGTCTTTGGCGCGAGCTGCTTTCAACTTGTCGTTTTCACGACAAAGCAGCTCGATGCGCGGCTGCATCCGGGCCTGGAGAACCCGAAGCTCATTGGTTAGCCTACCCTCCTGGTAGCTAGCCATGGCTTCCCCCAACGCACCATGAGGAGCAGCGTGGCGAGCCCAGTCCACGCACTCCACAGGGGTACGAAGGGTTGTTCCTCGGCGTATGTTCCATCGTGGAACATACACTTCATTGGAATCCGACACTGCAAAAGAAACAAAGACAGTAAGGAAAAGATGATAAAAAAAGGGGAAAAACAAAGGAACCCTACGCACCTGTAGGGTCAATGACAGGCCGATATCCGCCAAACCCATCACCTGAACCTAAAGGAAATCCATCCAACAGGTCAGGCAGATGGGAAGGTGGCAAAGATCGGCGGGAAGCCCTGCGCGTACCTGATGGTCCGGCTGTCGGTGCCGGTGGCGCGGGCATGGTGGCAGCCGCCGTGGTCGCCGTCGTGGTCTCCGCCGCGGTCGCCGCCTTCTTAAAAGCAGCAGTAACCGCCGGTTCCGTGAAGGATGCTGTAAAAATCGCACTCACGGCCGGCGGTGACGTCATCTCGGCCGGAACAGTTGGCTCGATGGAACGAGCAACTGGACCAGCGGATGCAGGCGCAGGCGACTGGGTCGACGCCTCAGGAAAGCTGACCGAGCCTACCGTCATTGGCGAGGAGGTACTCCCCTGCGTTTCACCCAGGATTGCGTCAACATCCACGCCTGCACAAAGAAAGTGTTAAAAGAAAATTATGAAGTGACAAATCTACAAAGGCATTATGATTATACTTACGGGTTTTCTTGACCCTGAACGTACGGACGGGCGGGGAGGAACCCGATGGAGCCGGCCTCTTGGTACCGGTCACCGTCGTCTTCGTTGGTTCTCCGGAGGTAACGGTCGTAGCCTCCGGAGCAGTGGTCTTCTCACCACCGGGCTTCCCCGCCACCTCTTCACTATCTGACTCCGTGTCAGAAAGAACCACTGGATCAGCTGTGGCCTTCTCCTTCCCCTTCACGCCAGCAGCAGTCTTCTTCTTCCGCACAAGGGGAGGACCATCTGCGGATTCCTCAGAAGAAGATAGGATGTAAGGATTTCCAACAGCGGGTACAGCATTGAGGGGTTCGGGATAAAATATCTCCTTACCTGGCCGCCGGTGGCTCAGGATCTCTTGGCCTGGCGGATAGACCTCCACAAACCTATCCGCCGTTTGCTCCAGGATGGGCAACTCATTGTCGTCCAGAGCACGAGTGCCCACCCGCACGGGACGGTCAGCCTCCCGCGGGAACAGGAGCGACTCCAAATTATTCCCCTCTGAAAGAAAAGAAACAGTTAGAAAAATAAACTAATATCAGCAAGAAAGACAAGACATACCATAAGGAATATAGTTCAAACCGTATTCGAGAAGGATAGGAAACCGAGACGCATCCTTCCATACCCGGCTCATCCCCAGCAGCACCATCCCGGACTCCGCAAACCGGTAAACCGGAGATTGGACCCGGGATATCTTCGCGAACCATTCCGCCTCCTGGTAGCTGGAAGCGTGAAGGCTCGGAAGCGCTTGACCCTTCTTGAACTTCATAGCAATGGGGATGGCGCGGGCAGAGATGTAGAAGAACTCCCGCTTCCACGATCGGAGACTGCGCTCGGTCAAGCAGATCTTTAAACCCTTTATACGGGTTGTCAGGGTGTACCACCCTTGGACGCACCTCCAAGTATAGAAGGTCATCAGGCGGTCCACGTAGGGCTCAATACCCAGAATCCGGCACACCCACTCGAAGTGCCGGACCTTGGCAATCGCCATCGGATGCACCTCGGTCAGGTGCACCCCGTGCCTCTCCAGGACACGGTACATAAACTTTGTCAATGGGAACCTAAGGTTTCCATAAACAAAGAATGCAGCATATACCCCGATCTTGCCACTGGGGGCATCGTACACAGTCTGGTGAGATTCAGGAAACTCAGGCTCCAGAGACTCGAGCATGAACTTCCTAACGATGTACTGGTACTGATCGACAGGTAGAGCACACTGGCACTCGCCAGCAGTACTCCTATCGTCGGCTACAGCTTCAGCATCATGAGAAGACATTTTTGCAGAAAGAAGTGATTTCGGGAAAATGCTTGCCTGAAAAAGGGGAGTATTTGCCGGAAATCACTAAGAAGAAGAAGAAGAGAGGTGAAAGTGTGAATTGCAAATAACCCTCTTCCCCTTTATATAGTAATCGCAATTAATGCGGTGAATTTAATGCGGAGGAGAGAGAAATCGACAGTGCAATGAAACTATGACACGTGGCAAAAAGCAAGCTGGCAACAGCTGTTGAAAGGACGTGCCAGTAACTTCGCGGCCACGCGCCCGAAAAAACACGCCCACGCGCCTGAAAAAGCGACTGGAATGACCATGTTCTGTCACGTCACCATAACTTCCTGCACGTCCTGACACAGTCAGAAGAAACCGTCACACGACGTTTCAGATGTTTGGATTGTTCTTATCCTCACCAACCTTTCGAATTTCAAAATTCAAAATTCAAAAAGATTCAAAAGTAAGCGGGAAAATACCCCTTACCTTGGCAACCAAGTAACCATAAGACGGATGCGGGTACAGTGTTATGGTCAAAACCTTCCACATACCTAGCACCCGCAGGGAATTGAAGCCAAGAATACCCCGGCAACAAAGTAACTATAAGACGGGTGCGGATACAGTGTTAAGGCAAAACCCTTCACGTACCTAGCACCCGCAGGGAATTGACGCCAGGAGTACCTTGAAAGTAAAGTAACCGTCAGACGAGCGCGGGTACAGTGTTAAGGCAAAACCCTTCACATACCTAGCGCTCGGCAGGGAATTGAAACCAGGAAGGATCTTCTGGGCAATGCTTGTGGAAACGGAAATAACATCCCCGCATAGCGGGAACGTCGAGAACTACATTGTTTGAGGCTCCAGGATGGAATTGGTGGTTTAAACATAATTGATCACTATGTTCAAAACCACTAAAACCTCAAGGAGAATCCACACAAGTGAGACTCAACGCTCCTGACTTGCGAGAAGGTTACATACCTACCCGCATCATACCCAAAGATCAAGCAAAAAAATCGGGAATTTTTGCAAGTGACATTAGGAAACCCGCGGGAAGAATCCCCACGGAGAACCTTAAAACTAGAAACCCTTTTCAAAACCCCTTGCTCAAAGTCCAAAAGTTCACCTCACTTTATTAAACATTCATGAGAAGAACATTGGACTGGGGGGACTTGAAGAGGTAGGTCCCAGCAGAGACCAGTTGGTCCCGCAAGACTCACCTGGAGCAGGGACGTCTGCGCAAAGGCCATCTGCTCCCGCAGGACCCACCATGCTCATAGGATCTTACGCGCAGTACACAAGCTGAACACGCAGGGAAAGCCTCCCAATGGTGAAGTACCCCGCCTGTTCCCGCAGTTGCGGATACAAGCCATCAGGAAAGGCTACCCGCAGACAGCAGGGCTACACGCACAAGACATTAGCTACTTCAGTAGTCACATGAAGGGATGAGCAAGGCGGGAACAATCCCGCCTAAATGAGCCAGTCTGATTCTGAAAGATCTCTTGTACCATACCTACCAAAGTATGGATAGGACAGACGATCTGACCAGAACAGCCCATCGACAACAGGACGAGGAGGAGCACCCTCTAGTACTGTTTGTCACTATTAGCCGCTGCCTACTCACCAACCCTTACTGAGGAGCATGCGCGGCCTACAGTTGGTGGAATAGTGTTACTGTTGGCCGTAACCTATTCACCAACCAGCATGGCCTGCGTACAATCCACAGTAAGTAGGACGTGCATAATCTACAGTTGGTGGAATAGTGCAGCCGACTTTGTTACTGTTGGCCGTAACCTACCCACCAACCAGTATGGCCTGTGCATAGTCCACTGTTGGTTGAACAGGAATACTATTCAGCCGGCTGTACCTTCTAGAAAACCTACCTTCGGCTATAAATACTCCAACATCTTGGAATGGTAAGATCATCTGCTATCCAGTTATCTAGCAATCTCTTAATATACACTTATATTCAGAGCAACCTAGTCTGATTCTCACGCCGGAGGGTGGTCACAAGGAGGAACCCCCCCCTTCTCAGTGACGAGCTTACGGTGTTTGTTTTGCAGGTCTCCTGAAGAACAGCCTTCTCAGCTAGACCTCATTCGTGGGAAACATTACTTAACCCTCAGATTATCTATAATCTGTACCGGGTCACTTAGTGTTTCTTACCATCTAATCGAGAACAGGGAAAGGAGAGTGGGCGCCATGAAGTTAGGCCAAAGAAGTTGTTACCGAATGACTATTTCTAAATAAAAAAATACAGTAATATATAAGTTGGATTTTAAATCATTATAGATAGCAATCATTTAAACCATTTTTACACACAATTTACATATAGTTCCTACAATTTCTCCCTACAAACATGATAGCACGAAACAACGAAAACCTCGTTTTCGAGTTGAGTTGTAGGAGAGGGCAAGAGCCTGTGACAATCAAGAAGAATTGACGTTGGTAAAGGATTTGATCCATGTTTCCAAAGACTAGAGAACTAAGAAGCCCAACAAAGATCAAATAGTTCTTACAAACAAGAGTGCGATTATTTGTGCAAAAAAAGTGGAGTAAGAAGCTATATTATCCGCTAAGTGAATAAGTGTTAAGACATGAACATAAACAATCATACCGATGAAGATATACTACAATTGCATATGAGATCGCAAGACGTTGGTAGTGGGAGTTGTTTCCCTGATTTATTTTAATGTTTTTCTCATTTCTCATGTATTTTACACTATTGTTCTGTATGTTTTACTTTTTTAATTTTTATTGTTAATAAAATGCATTTTTTTAGTTTATTTTGTCAATTATTAAATAAATATACTTTTTTTAATAAGTAAATATACTACTAATATACGTTTAACAAAAGCTGTAGAGAACTAAGAAGTTAAGCATGTCATCACTGCTTTAGGAAAGAGCAGATAACATAATATAAAACATGTTGTGATGATGTTGATATAAAAAAGAAAGAGGGTATATGAAGTTAGGAAGTGTAGGACGACACCCGTCCAGTCCAATAATATTTTGTTACATAAAAAATTAGTGAATTTGTATTTCTATCCTCCCACGCTCTTTTATGAATTGGGGTTTAATCGTGTATAAAATGTGTTGGAATTCACATTTAAAACATGAGCTGGATAATCAATCAATTTGTAATTTTCTTGAATTTAGACTACACGAAGTACATGTTTTCTGTTCATTTTTTTTACATGTTTGGAGTAACATGATTTTCTCACACTAATTTACCTTTTTACAAGCATAATTTAGACTAAAATTTTAATTCTTACAAACAAAAAAAGGTCTAGAAAGAGAATGTTTTGGACTAATCCAAATTGACCCAAACCCTTCCATTTCACCACGTCTACTAAAAAACTAATTGAACATTTTTACAAACAAATTCTGTAGCTTCCCTGGACGGATCACACGAGATATCCCGATATACACAGGTACGGAATCCCTGTGTAGATCGTTACGGACGTAGAATACAAGCTCACAAACACACGAACACGATACGAACAAACACACGTTATATTAATAACTCGAACCGTGATACTTACAGACTCTCGACCTCACGTCACTTGACTCACTGAATTACACGTAAATTAACCAACTCGATCAACTCCTAAAACGATCAGCCGTACACTATATAAATACACGACAACTTCGCCTCAGGCGAAGTTGTCCATAACTTCGCTCGTTCAACAAGTTCGCCTAGGCGAACTTGTCAACAACTTCGCTTGGTTAACAAGTTCGCCTAAGCGAACTTGTCAACAACTTCGCTTTAACAAACAAATACACAAACAATATTACAGACTCGATTACAGACATTAGACATATGAACTACTGACATCTATGCACCAACAGACTCCCCCTTGGCAGTAGCTTCATATCTTGATCTTTCAGCTCTTGTCTCGTAATCCTGTATCTTCAAGCGTGCACTCCTTCTCTAACACACACCGTGACTACTCGCTGATATTTCCTTGCTTCATCCTTCCAAGCAGGAATATAGAATATCTTCTTTTCATTCAACACTTGCAAATCAGCTTTCGATAAGTTAACAAGATACATCGGATCATACACCCTCAGCACTTCTTGTTCGTCTTCGTCTTCCATCACGGCTTCAGCAGTCTGGCAATCAACGTACCACCATTTTAGATTCTTCAACACATCTTGAGGCATAGTCTTCATTGGAACCTCCTTGATGCATCGGATCGGTTTGTACTTCATCACCATCCATGGCTTGCCATCTGCTCTCAATCCCCTTTCTGTATCCTCCACGAGCTTTCCCTTCTGTGGCTTTAATAATTCAAACTTCTTTTCTTTTATGCTTTCTTTCCACACGATCTTCTCAATCACTCTTGCCATGTTGTCACTTCTATTTATCAGGCCCAACCTGGCCAAATCTTTCACCTCACATTCCGGCAACGTATTGAGAGATCTCAACATTCTTTTGAAGTATTGAATATCATCATAACGCTTCACCACAAACAACTTTATCTGTTCATCATATATCCAACAGATAATTCCCTTCTTCGACTCAACATAGCCTTTGATGTTATAACTCTTCTTGAACATGGCTGGAACAGCAGGCTTCTTGGTCTTAATAAACCAATGAGCACAGCCTTCCTTCCACCTAGGCTGCTCCTCCCACTCAGTCTCATCCATCTCAGTACCCATGTCGGCTTTCTCAACATCAGGGATCTCGTGTTCAACTTCTTCTTCTACTATCTCCCCCTCTTCTATCCCATCTTCAATCACAATCTGCTCACCGATCTTCTCAATCACATCACTCGGCAGCACATCTTCATCAAATAACACATCATCACTGAACATATCATCGTCCAGTTCCTTCAACGCATCAATCACGTCATCCTCCACCAACACCACATCATCACCACCAGCTGCGTCGGTAGACTCCCCCTCAGCTGTGGAAGTACCAAGAGCTTCAGAAGTTCTTGGCAGCTCACCACCTGCATCTTTCGATGCATTGGGATCATCGTCTCGGTCATTTCTTCTTTTAGTCCTGAGCTCGTCGCCCTTACAGCTCATCTCCCCCTGAGATGCCAAGAACTCCTTCAAGGCATCTATGATTTTCCCATGCTCAACCAGGAGGGATGACTGTAGTTGATTTGCTTCCACTAGGCTTTGAATAGTCTTCGATTGCTCTGCCACGATCCGCTCTAGTGAAGCTATTCTCTCTGAGTCTGACATAGGCGAAGGCGAGACTCCAGAAGCAGGCGTAACCACAGGTGGTACCATACCTGATAACCCTGCAGTAGTAACGACCGTTGACTCTACAAATCGTGCAGCTACCACCGACTGAGTAAGCGTTGGAGGTGGTAGAGACACGATCTCCGGAGTCGACGTCTGGATAGCAGTGATGGGTGGAATGCCAGCAGCTGATGCAGCCACCACGGGAACATCCGCAGCGCTTGTACTTGTAACCTGTACAGAAGAAGGAACAATAGACATACCAGACAGTGCGGCCGGAGCAAAACGTACAGTCCTTGAAGTCTCTCCAGCTCCCATGCCAGCACCTGTCCTTTCCCGTCTTGATCTTCTTATCAGCTTATGTATATCTTCTTCCTCTTCTGACTCATCATCATCCTCCATTCTCTTCCTCTTCCCAATCGTTCTCTCTCGAGACACCATCAACCGTCTCCCCTCATCCATGATCTCATCCAAATCGGAGTCAGCCATCGATGTAGCTGCTCTAGTAGCTCTCACACCCGAAGCCTGTGTAGCCGAGACCTGCACCTCTTCAACTTGATCCATATCAAAATAACCTTGACCTCCAAAAACAGCGTCAAGATCTATATCCTCTGCAGCCGACACAACAGGCACAGCAGGAGCAGGAACAGCTTGAGTTGCTCTTGCCTGTCGCGGTTGAGGATCTCTGAACTCGTCCCCACCAGCAGGAACATACTCTGGGTTAATTAAAAACCCAAACAGTGGAGTATGCCTGGGACGACGTTCAGGGTTGCTCCTCGCACTCGAAGTGCGGCATTGAGCAAAGATACGTTTGCTCACAGTTTCCACGTATCTTATCGGGCGTCTCTGAGATAGATTCGGAGCGACATGGTTCAATATCATCTGGATGAACCGTGGGTACATAATGAACCGCTCCCGAGACATCGCCCTTCTTTGTCTGTCAATCTCGTAGAAGACCATTTGACTGAAGCTATAACGTTTGTTATAGGTCAGTGCAGTCATTGCAGACTGCATGGTCGCACCCATACCATCAGTGCCCGCCTTCCTCCCAGACATGCAAACTATCATAACGTGCATGAGGAAGCGCCACTGATCTAGAAGGAAACCCTTCCTCCTTTGGGTATCACCTAATGGACCAGAGTAGCCCATTCGGAGAAACGCTCCATCATGAAACGGAGCTACGAACTCTGTAGGGTCATCTCGAGTCTCCTCTCCAAACCGTAGCGCCACCCGGATCTGTTCAGAATTGAACTGAACTTCTTGATTGTTCACAGTCGCTCGCATGACCGGGGGCTCAACACGACAGTCGTATTCGACCGTCTGCCAGAAGTCTTCGATATTCGGTAAAGATATCGGCAGAGTGTTTGTTATGGCATGAAAAATCCTCGAGCGTATGAGGAAAGTAATGATCTCGCGGTAATCCTCAACGCCGCTCGCTTCCGTGTCAAGTGTAATGTACATATTGTGACCCGGGAAGAATTGACGTTGGTTATCACCATCGTCTCCTCCTGCACCTCCAGCACCAGCTACCGCAGCCATATCTGCAACAAACGAACCAAGTTAGAACAACATAAAGACATAGCACAAGTTCGCTGATTACCATGAGCGAAGTTGTGATAAACTCTGTATAGGCGAAGTTAAAGTTGAGGCGAAGTTGGGAACAACTTCGCTTCAGCTTTAAGTTCGTCTAATTAATATTAAGTAAAGATGATCTAGGCGAAGTTAATGTTAACTTCGCCTCATCACAACATCGCCTCAGGCGAATTTAAGTTTCAGGCGAAGTTACGGATAGCTTCTCCTTATATATTCGCTGAAACCCTACGTATCCTGACGGCAACTTCGCCTGATGAACAGCAACTTCGCCTGACGAACTTAAACTTTCTGCAGATCTGAAAATCGGATTTTAACGACGATTTTGACGGTTTAAAGACTTGAACACACTGGTAGGAGGCTAGAATGAGCAAAAACACCAAAAACTCGTCCCGTGAATACCCGAAATGAGACGAATTCTACACCCGCGTGAATATCCCGAACCACACAATCGAGCAAAAGCTCTGATACCAATTGTAGGTTCCCTGGACGGATCACACGAGATATCCCGATATACACAGGTGCGGAATCCCTGTGTAGATCGTTACGGACGTAGAATACAAGCTCACAAACACACGAACACGATACGAACAAACACACGTTATATTAATAACTCGAACCGTGATACTTACAGACTCTCGACCTCACGTCACTTGACTCACTGAATTACACGTAAATTAACCAACTCGATCAACTCCTAAAACGATCAGCCGTACACTATATAAATACACGACAACTTCGCCTCAGGCGAAGTTGTCCATAACTTCGCTCGTTCAACAAGTTCGTGACAAGTTCGCTTAGGCGAACTTGTTAACCAAGCGAAGTTGTTGACAAGTTCGCCTAGGCGAACTTGTCAACAACTTCGCTTGGTTAACAAGTTCGCCTAAGCGAACTTGTCAACAACTTCGCTTTAACAAACAAATACACAAACAATATTACAGACTCGATTACAGACATTAGATATATGAACTACTGACATCTATGCACCAACAAATTCTAGCAACAAGTAAATATACATTAAGTTAACCACAAGTCCATAAATGTTTGCGCACGGGCCAATTTCTTTTCGGCCCACTTCAGTTAGCCTACTAGATAATAGAACCCGCCACCCTCCATTTCACTAGAGGTGCACAAATCGAGTTTTTCAAATACCCGGGTTCGGGTATTGAACCGGGTTCGGGTATGATCAGGTATTAAAAATTCGGGTATTGGCAATACTCGGGTCGGGTTCGGGTTCGGGTCCGGGTATTCTCTCTAAAAACCATACCCTATGCGTCGGTTCGGGTCGGGTATCGAACCGGGTATTCCAAAACAGGGTATTTGAATACCCTATTTTCGGGTATTGAAAAAACCCTGTTTTTGGGTTTTTCTGGGCTTTTTTCGGGTTTTTCGGGTATAGATTGGATTTTTTTAAGGGGTTACAATTTTTAGGGGTATTTTTGGGTGTTTTTCAGTTATTTTTCAGGTAATTTCGGGTATAGATCGGGTATTTGAAGAACCCGGTTTCGGGTATTGGAAAAACCCGGTTCCGGTTTTCGGGTATTACCGGGTATAAATCGGGTCCGGTTCCGGGTACGGGTTTTGGTACTGAAATGCATACCCTATCCGTACCCTACAGGTAGGTGGGGTCGGGTACGGGTTCGGGTATTGAAAACCCGGGTATAAAAAAAACCGGTTCCAGGTATTTTTTTCGGGTCCGGTTCTGGGTTCGGTTTTTTTGTGCACCTCTACATTTCACAAGGACACAAGCAAGTTCCAAGTTTTGATAAAACATGGTCAAAATCGGTTCTTAGTTGAGCTTGAGCCGGTTCGTGTTGAAGCGGTTTAAGAGTGGGGAAAACCCAAACCGGATATACTATATTTTTATTTACTTTTTTAGAGATTATAACAAAAAAGTAAATTGCGGCACGTTACAAAAAACATAGAAATAGCAATACATTGTACTTGTTTACCTTTTGATGTTAATCGTTGTTGGCCTCGTTTGATATTTAATTGTTGTTGTTTAGTAGGCGTCATCGGAAGTATTAGGTAGTTCTTCTCCACAAGTGGGTTCTTAATTGGTAAATGGGTTCCTCTAGTTACCTCGTCTATGATACAAGTGTCTTAAAATGAAGATGTGTGTTTTCTCCTTTTCACCGTATTCAAATGGTCTTTCAAACAAACGCATATTTCCATCAGCTTTGATATTTAATTGTTGTTGTTTAGTAGGCGTCATCAGAAGTATTAGGTAGTTCTTCTCCACAAGTGGGTTCTTAATTGGTAAATGGGTTCCTCTAGTTACCTCGTCTATGATACAAGTGTCTTAAAATGAAGATGTGTGTTGTCTCCTTTTCACCGTATTCAAATGGTCTTTCAAACAAACGCATATTTCCATCAGCTTTGATATTTAATTGTTGTTGTTTAGTAGGCGTCATCAGAAGTATTAGGTAGTTCTTCTCCACAAGTGGGTTCTTAATTGGTAAATGGGTTCCTCTAGTTACCTCGTCTATGATACAAGTGTCTTAAAATGAAGATGTGTGTTGTCTCCTTTTCACCGTATTCAAATGGTCTTTCAAACAAACGCATATTTCCATCAGCTTTGATATTTAATTGTTGTTGTTTAGTAGGCGTCATCAGAAGTATTAGGTTGTTCTTCTCCACAAGTGGGTTCTTAATTGGTAAACGGGTTCCTCTAGTTACCTTGTCTATGATACAAGTGTCTTAAAATGAAGATGTGTGTTGTCTCCTTTTCATCGTATTCAAATGGTCTTTCAAACAAACGCATATTTCCATCAGCTTTGGAGTTCTTTTTAGAGATACAAATATGCCACTTGCAGATTCCAAAACCACCTTTGAAGCTTGAATAGTTAGCAGATCACAGACCATAGCGGTTAGAATCGGAAATTGGAAAACATATTTTATAAATGTTTGTTAAACTTGGCCTTTTCATTTGTTGTAAAATTAGCGTCTTTTTCATTCAAATATAAATCGAAAGTTATTATTTCAAAAAAAGTTTCGACCCCAACAAGGCATGAGTTCAGTGTGTGACACAAGTAATTACGAGAGACGTATGATCAAAATAATTTATAATTTATAGGCGGTATCATTGAAGGCAATCTATGGCCTCTTAATTCATACACGGATAATTACGAACCCACTTAAAGAATATGATTAAGTGCTAAAGAACTCGTAGGAAAACGAAACTCCTAATAAATAAGTAATTAATTTATCAAAACCTTAGCATGCCAATTATTTGTTCGATAATAATCGAACTCTTCTCGGAAACTATGTAACTAAATTACGTCTTACAAGGAGGCCAAGAAACATATGTGAACTTTCACTTTATCGTAAATATTTTATAAACATTTGAGATATGTATCTGATTATATAATATATATTTTGTGAGCTATAATGTATGAACTTAATGTTTGAAGCTTATATCATATTGTGAACGTTTTCATTGTGATGTTGGAAATAAAAAAATAACTATTATATTTGGCTCAACAAAATATTTATCTAAACGTAAATAAATCTAAACACATCATAACGATATATTTCAAAATTTTATAATGTTTTATGGTGTACGTATTTAAGAATGGCGAAAAAGGTAAACAACACAACTTTATATAAAAACAAAAAAGCTAAACCGTGATACAGGTTTGTTGACACGCACATTTATGTTTCGATCACTTGTACATTACTATCAACAACTCGGTTTTGAACAAAGTTTATATAAAAACGTAAATAAAAAAAGCATGTCATGATGACATTGTCAGAACTTTAGACTATGTATAGGGGAGAGCTACAAAATGGGGACGATTTTTGACACGTGACACCACGTTAGCAAATGAACGATTTTCATTTTAGAGGTGTAATGGTATTTTACTTGTAGCCCCATCACATCATATATATGTGCATATGTATATATATATTACACACACATACTAATATAATAATATTAACCAATACCCACACCACGGCGACAATATATATATTACACACACATACTAATATAATAATATTATCCAATACCCACACCACGGCGACAATGCATTCCCCCCCCCCCTCCCCTATCGCCCCTTTGACGTCTAGGTAGGGGGTGTTCTCGTCCAAAATCGCCCTCTTTATCGCCCACTACACATGGCCTTATAAAACCTACTATCAAAAACATATACGAGAAAAACAAAATATGCTAAAAATAAGTATTATAATAAATATAGTAAAATCTCATTCGTTCTAAAACTAAATAAATGTGTTTGTAACAAAATGATGATGCATTAAAGCACTTGTACTATTAGCATAAAAGAATGTAATCTGTGAAAAACATCTAAGGAGAGAGCTAATATTTTGTCTAATTCTAGTAATAGACTTAATTAGATTCTACGCGATATTTAAATATTTTTTTTAATAGACAACGATTCTATATATCCGACAAAGTACATGAAAACATGTACAATGAGCGGTAAACAAATTTGGATTTCTGGATAAGAAAGAATTCCCGACATGGTTGGCACCTCGTTTTGACCTTTTCTTCTCCAAAGTCCAATCTTAAACACAAGTAATATTTTATGGATGGAGTTGTTAAACTAAAGTCGTCTCAAAGACACCTACCAAATCAAATTTTCAATTGTCATAGGACTTGATGCTTCAGGAAACTAAATCATTCAACACACATTATTTTACTTAGTAGCTTCAATGTCACAAAAGTAAGAAACGAATTGATGTATTAACAAATTGGTTGCAAATTATTAGTGCTCCATTGATTTTGTTGGCACACCATCAACTGATAAATGGTCGTCCGATGTATTTAAAATTTTATGGCACCCATTAGCTAGTAATCGAACAAGCAACCCCTAACTTTGCCAGTTTAAAGACTACGACATAAATATAACAAGGTATAGAAATGATAACTCATTGATCGATTTGTTAATACATCAATTCGTGTCTTACTTTTGTGAAATTGAAGTTACTATTACTCATTGATCGATAACAATAATACGGACATTGTTATTAATCACACTCCTACTTTCATTTTCACAACAATAGATAATTTTACACTTAAGAAGAAATAACTTTGTATGCTTTTAACTTGGATTTATGTCATTTTAACATTAATACAACATTCTTTCGAGGGAAAATCAATCAACTATTCACTATCAACATATGTTGTTATTTTTTCATTAAAACTAGATTGTTATTAACATAGAAAGTAAAAGTTAGAAGTTTATTATAGAAAAATAAGTTATACTCCCACCGTCTAAGTCAAAGTGTCTTAGTTTGAAAAACAAAAATTTTAAGGTGGATTGAATGATTACCTTTTTTGCTAACTAAATGACAATAATGTCCTTAAAAAATGGGTACACCATATTATTTATTAATGCTAGTTGTGTGTGCTTAAGTATAAACTTGAAAATTGACTAATAAATTTTAAAAATGAACATTTATAATGAGACAAATAAAAAAGAAGGGACGGAGTTAGTAGTTCATGTTATTCAACCTAATAAAATAAATATAAAATTCTGCTATTTTTCATTAATTTTATAATTCTAAATAACTATGTACCAAAAAAGCTGCCTTGGGCAGTGTGACTTCTTCCCATTTGAAATGCATAGCTTTTCCAAAAATAATTGCAAGAACTAAGAACAATCAATAATGGCGAAGAACACCATATTAATTTGTATCCAAACAGACGAATTAAATGCCTTTTTTCTGGAAAATTTACAAAACCAGGCAATCACTTACTTTCTGTGATTATGACTAATTAAACTTGTTACAAATTACTCAAACTCCCCATACTCCCCATATCCTTTCTCCAATGAAGTTCACTATCTTCCGTACCGAACCACCCTTTTCATCTCCACCGTCCATCTTCTTTGGCTCTATTTCCACCACTTCCTGACTTGTTTTCTCCACCGTACACGGCGGCGCGTGTAAATCATTCGAAGTGGTAGAGGTATGAGAAGCTAAAGATGAAGAAAAACACATATTATTATTAATATTATTTTTGTTGTTGTTGTTGTTGTTACTCTTTCTTTCCTTCTTGTTCTTGCCATTTTTTTTATTATTGCCATGAGCCAATCCATCTTCATAAGCATCAAGAATCTCATGTATCACCTTCCGGTTTGGTGAAGCATCCCATCGAACCCAAAAGCTAGTATAGCATCTAAAGCAGTTACACTTAAACTGCGGCGCGTGGTCTCCACTGCTGCCGGACTTGGTAGTAACTTTTCCGGCGGCGTATTTATTATTATTATTATTATTATTATTGGTGGTGGTGGCAGAGATGGATAGAAGGTAGGCCAAGACTTGTTGGTCTTGTGGTGGGAGAGTGGCGGCAAGAGTGGCTATGGCAAAAGGGAGGAGTGATAGGTGTTGGTCGGAGGTGGTGGTGGATGACGGTGATGGTGGTGAAGGGTGGATTTTGCCTTTGGTGTGGTAGAGCTTCCTCATGGTATGTATGGTATGGTTGTGGATTCTTTTGAAAATTTTGTGGTGGAATAATGATACGATATGTGATGCTTTAACTTTTTTATATTTTTAGGTTACCAAATAAAGAGCTTTATAGAAAGGTTAGAGCATTTCCATTCAATTCTCTATCTCCATATTTATAATTACACTAAAAATACTATATTTTCTTTCTTATTTTTAATTAAATAAATATTTTTTATACTTTATCATTACCTTTTATCTGTCATTCACTCATAAACACTTTCAAAAACATTAAAAAATTATAGAGATGAACAGTACGCTTCTCTAAATTAACCATGAACATTAATATTTTTTCTCTCCTCCTCTCACAACCATTTTTAATCATCCCTAAAAAATGAAGAACCCCTCACATAATTTAAAAAATCCATTAGAATTGCTCTTAGATATCAGAATTAATAAAATGAGTAGGTAAGGTGACACCCACTTCGATGGTTACTCGCACTTGGGAGAGTGGAGTTCAGTTTTTGTATACTACAGTTTTGTAGGAATCATGTCTTGAAATAAACGTAACTATTACTTTAATTCAGATTGCTATATTCTATGTGTAAGAGCATTCCCATCCCATCCCCCATAATTATGTGAGGGGGATTGGTATATTATAGGGTGAGGTTTTGAATGAATGTGAGTGTAAATTATAGGGTGGAAAGAAATATGTAGTGTTTTTTTTATAAATTTGGGGAAACATTTGGGAAAATTGTTTGCCCCTATTTATTTTTTAATGTTTGTTGGATTGGTTGTGAGTAGAGGAGAGAGAAAACTGTAATGATAAAAGTATTATTTAATTTAATAGGGAAGAGAAATGTAGTGTTTTGTAGTGTAATTATAGAGATAAAGATGAAGAACGGGATGTGAATGCTCTAAATAAAGTTGTTCTTTTTTATATATTTATAATAATTTATAAAATCATATTGACTACTATGCACTTCTGTTGTGTGATAAGTTGGTGTATGCCAATTATAACCAAGATGTATATTTAGTAGCAAATTTATATGAAACAAATATGAGAAAATTCTCAAAAATAAATATTTATGAAAACAAATTTCTAGTTTTAGGTATTATTTACAAAAAAATTTAAAAATAAGTATTATAAACTAGTAATAATGACGAGTAGTTTGTAGAAACCAATTAGAACTTGCCATGCGTTCTTAAACTAATCGTAATGAGTACGTTAACTAATCATTTACTCATCACGACTAAATAAGTTTTATGCCTCGTAATCAACGTTCACAGGTAATTCATAAGTCATTTAATCGCGGTGAGTAGATTATAAGGTTAAACTAGTCGCGACGAGTTAACTACTAATAAACTACTCATGCAGAGAATGTAAACCGGGTAAACTAGTTGTTGCGACTAAATGACTTATGAATTACTCATGGGCTTTGATTACGAGGCATGAAGCTTATTTAGTCGTAACGAGTAAATAATTAGTGAACGTGCTCGTTACGGTTAGTTTAAGGACACGCATAAAGTTTTAATTGTTCTACAAACTACTCGTCACGACTAATTTATAATATATATTTTTGAAATTTTTTGTAAATAATACCTAAAACTAGAATTTTTTTTCCATAAATGCTTATTTTAGGAATTTTATTTATGTTTATATGCAGAGTTGCAGTGGAAGACTACGCTGGAGTATTGGAATTATGATACATGTTACAAGTTATACGGAGGAGTGCAAAGAAAGTGAATGTGTTTACATTCGTTGATGCTCATTCGATAGTAATATGAATGTATGATTTATGAACATAAACTAAAACAAGAGAATATAAATAAACGAACATAAAATAATATAAATAAACGAATATAATTGAGCGAACACCAATTAAAAGTAAACGTGAATGATGAATATAAAATTTAATAATAGTATACTGAATTGTAATTGTGATACTTTTAATTTTTTAAAACTAAACTAAATTGTAATAAGCTTAAAATTTCACATACATATAAAAATGAAGGAGCTTAAACCAATGTAAACTGACAAAAATAAATGGACGTAGAGAGACTTATGCTCACAAATATAAATAAATGAATAATACATGTGTTCATATCCGTATTTAATTTATATAAACCAACATATTTGTTAATATTAATTAGTTTATTAAAAATCAAACTGTTCAAAAAATGATATAGTGAATATTATTATTTGTTTACATGGTGTCGTAAGAAATACGATATGAAGTATGGTTGTTACTAAATAAAATAAATCAACATTGCAAGACGAGAGTGAAGTAGAGACGTGAGGTGGCGGCGCGTGGGAGTGGAGTGAGAAAGAAGAGGGAATCAAACATTTTTGAGGAACGACCAAAGTAAATGGATGCCATTCGGCGGGACATACATAACATAAAAGTATAAAACAACGTCTTCTTTTGTATCTCTGTCTTAATTGTTTTTCTTCTGTTTTTTGAAACTTACAAAGTTTCTACTCATAGGGCTTACAAAATTATTTACGGCTTCTTTCTCATAGAGCAGTCACAACTATAAACTAAATTTAAACCAGGATAAGCTTGGTAGGTATCATACTGGTATTTATTCCAAATTTTTGAAACCTTAATATAGTTGGTTTGGTACAGGCATCAAAGCAAAAATTCGACAAATACCGGTACTTGTACCAATTCCGGATTTCCCAATCTCAATATTCTTATAAACTTGGTACCGATGCCGGTACAGAAATGCTTGTTTCGGTAACGATATGGATTCAATATTGATATAGATACCATTTACTTATCACTAATTCATATATATATATATAATATATTTATGTTGGGGCAATTGACTCATGAATCCGTGGAGCTAAAAACGGCGGTATTAAATTTGTAATTCTTATGCTTATTTCTTACTAACAGCTTGAATTAATCATCTCGATTACATTCTTTTTCTTCTTTACTCAGGTAGTCAAATCCAATTAGTTCATAATGCTTTATATTCCAAATTGATAGAAAAATCAAAATTCTTACGTTTTGTATAATGATAAACTTAAAATGGATTTTAAAGTACCTTTTTCTTGGTTTGTTTCAAACATTTTTTTATGTTTAAATACTTTTTGTGTATTTTAACATTCTTTAATTCATCTATTTATAAATGTTATTTAAAGTTTTTATTACATCGAAATAGAAGGTAAGCGGACAACAAATTGCGCTGATACTCCCCTTTTAAATTGCAAAACTCAATCTTTTAAAAAACTATATTTATATTTGCTGATCTTAAAGTTATAACATTAATTCTTGGAGTAATAACACTAGTGCTGTTCTGTAAAGAAGTAAGTAAAGTTAGTGCTTAAGTTATCCTTTGTTTTCAAAAGAAGTAAAGTAAGTGCCGTTTTGTACAATTACAGATCAAACCAATTAAAATTAGCTTCTTTAATATAAAAGCATTAATAAAATATCTTAGCCACTTATTTAACCTAGCTCCGTTTCATGGAAAAGCATGCCCACTTTTGAGATATTTAAGGAAATTTGTCTGCTAGATGCCTTACATAAACTCCGTATGCTACGATGTATAAGATGATAATACACCAATTTAAAAATAATGCTCTTAAAAAATAAATCGTTCGATTTTTTAATCCTAAAAAAAATTTATACTATTTTTCTTATTGAAATACAATGTTTACATCTCTCTCATAAATTAAGAAAATAAACACGTTTTGAAGGAATAAAAATTAAATTCTTTTTAACTTGTTTAAAACACAGACCTAGTATGACTAAATACAATTAGATTAAATGTACAATCTACAAGTTGTTTAAATGATAAGATATGTATACATCCACATGCCTATAAAATGAAAACCCACTTGAGTTGTGAAAACTCTAGAAACTCATTCTTAACCACATGTTTATAATTAATGTTTAAATCTTGTGGTTCACAATTAAAGTGAATAAAAAATATAAATATAAATATAACTTTATCTCTCTCTTGAAAACATATATAAAAATTAGTAAAAAAATGTTAAAAAATAGCAAAACATTTTTTTTCGATATTTTGATATTTTGTAATACATGTAACAAAAAAAAACGATATTACATAGGGTTTTCACGAATTTTCGCAACTCAAGTGGGTTTCATTTTAACCTTACCCTACATCCACATGTGTTATATCATAGTCATTGTGTGCATGCTATTCCACACAAGCGACCACATAACTCTCTCATAATTATAAAAATATTCGTCTTTTAAATTTTGTTTTTCTAAGAAAATATTTTAAATTATTATTATTATTATTATTTAATACCAGTAAATATTTATTTCCATTAATTTGTTAATTGTTAAAAACATATGTTTTTTAATTGCTAATTACTTGTTTACTTTCCATGCATTTAGTTAATTATTGTTCTTCATGTTTAATTCAAACCATCACCATCACCATCACCATCACCATCACCATAAAGAAACAAACTATTTTCGGCAACCTATGGGTTGACACCTTCAAAGAGCACAAATATCTCAAAAAGAAAATCTCAAGCGAACATCGATCCATACAAATTAATTTCTTAAGAAGAAAACCTCAATAAAATTACAGTTTAAATGTTTTTGGGCTCCTTGGAGGAGACATTTCTGAAACTCTTGACTTTTGGAGATATAAACAGAATTTCTCAATTAAAAAAACATTTTGGGAATTTACCAAAAGATAATGGTGTGATGGCAGTTAGTGGTGTCATGGTGGTCATAATGAGAAAGGTAACATAGGGTAGGACATTGAAATATTAATGAGAATGATGGAGAGAATTAAATGTTATCTCAACACGACTATCATCAACCAAACTAAGTAACTAACCTATTATACTAGTAATATCTGAACACAATATAGGGGTATAAATTTTCTTATTACCTAAAGCATCATAATGGAGAAAATCTATGGAAACATGGTTTAAATATGATGATTGATAAACGTACAATTATCAACCTCATTGGTGTAATGCAGGTGTGCCATGGTCTTGAGAAGATGGTGTGTACGAGGTTGTATGGATCGTTGGAGTTTTAAAATCCAACTGTCAAATGTTTTGACGACCGGTCTGCATAGTCGAGTGACCAGTTAAAGCAGGTCATGTGGAAATCTTGAAAACCAAAGTATTTGCCAATTGAATTGACGGTCATCATATAAGCATAAGAGATTGCCAAATGATTTGGCAATCAATTAGTGAATTACAGAGTAACTAAACATCTGTTCAAGTCTATGGCACACCTACATTAGATTAAAGTGGTCGATAATTGGTTTGAAAATGGCCCTATTTGTGCCATGTTTATAAGAATTTGCTTGCCTGTGATGCTTTAGGTGGTAGGGGTACCCACTTATAAACAAAAATCGTAGGTTGTGCGTATGTTGGTTTTTCAAAAAAAAAAAAAAAAAGCTGAAATTTTGGTTTTCAGATTTTTTAAAACCATTGAATTTAAATTTTCTTTTTTGGTATTTGATTTTCACTTCTTCATTTCTTTTGGTTTACCATTTGAGCTTGAAGTTTTTAGTCTAAAAATTTTGGCCCGAAAACAACCACTATAATGAGTTTGTCTTAAAGCTTCGCGCCTAATAACTTTTTGTTAATTAATGTTTAACTGATTATAAGATTTATACCCAAAACTTTTGGGTTACACGGTATATTAATCTCTTATAGATTACTTAAAATTGAATTTTTTTTAAACCATATGTCCAAATCATCGGTTTTTGATTGGGTTTGATTAGGTTGTGGAAAAGATTTGAAAACCGACAAGGCCCGAGAATCGGACCATAACCATAATCGGAAAAACCGAACCGAGTGGTAGATTGAATTCGGTTCCATTATTGTTTCCAAAATTCTTGCTTATTCGAATAACTTAACCAAAGTCAGTAGAATAAATCGAATAGTAACCTATTTAATCAGTTTCATAGGATAATCAAAATGAATAAACCGAATAAATCAATTTAATCGGTTGTTTATGATTTGGGCCAATATTCAAAACCGAATAAACCGGTAAACACCCTTAGTTTAGTTATTTCTATTTGGTTATGTAGTTATTTATGTGTTTTGCACACCAGACTTATCACCAACGTAAAAGGGCACATAAAAAGAGGAAGACAATTGTAGTAGTGTCAACTAAAGCCATAAATTGACATGATTACATATCATTCTCGCTACTGTAACCCAAATTACACAAACAACATTTATCGTTCGAACAATATAAACCAATAACGTCAGCCATCGTCTTATAAGTAACTTTTTATGACAATAAAAAGTATGCACTACACATTAACTCAATTGTGCTCGCCCTTCTTTCACCACTCCCTCGCACCCTCCTAAGTGTTGGATTTTTCTTACATGAGGTGAGACTTAATAGTTTTATTTATATTCACCGGCACTATAAGTTTACGTCTAAGCTTTCTATGACATAAAGTGAGACTTAACACTTCCTATTCACCCTAACTATAGGTTTATAGCTAAATTTTGCTGCTAGCATCTAACATTTTTTTTCTGTTAAAGAAAAGTATTATAAGATGTCAACGTAAGTGATAAGCTCCAAATATTAATTATTAATTTTGGTTGTCCATTTTGTGCAAAGAATTTTAGATAAAACGTGGGAAATGGTCAATGATTTCTAATGAGCCAAAATGATAGGTTATTCTATAATGGTAAGTGCCACGTACGTTCTTTGGTTCCACTCGGATATGAATTTTTCTTGTGTAAAAGTTCAAAGGTATGACTAATTCAGTTTACTAGGATCCTTTCATCCTTGAATGAGTCGAATGAACGAGCCAAAGTGATAGGTTACTAGTACCCGCGTTTGAGAGTGACTAATGAAAGCATTACCACCTTTTAATAAAATTCCACGGACTCCTCGACCATCTTGACTTTAACTTTAACTTTGACTTAGATATTGTTTTTATATTTATATTATATTTTATTTTTGGGAAAGGCACATTGCACATAAATAGTTAATGTTCACATGCCAAATCCAATAAAGTTGAATCACGTTTATTTGAATGCAGTCACTAATATTCACTTCAGTGTTTGGATGCCTATGCATGATGTTTTATTTCAAGGTGGATGGGGTCTTGTAATAAACATATAATACTAAATGCATCAGATAATATATATAATAAAAACGTCATTAGAAAATACATAATGAAATTATAATGTTGTTAGTTCTTTGAAAGTTTTCATTTTTTTTAAATGAGTTTCTTAAGATAGATTAACTCACACACTCTCAGCCTAATCATATACCTAAATCTACACCTTTTTGTCCACGACTAGACCTAAACCCATACATGTTACCACTTGGGGAGGGATTTTTCAAGCACGTTGGCTACATTTTAAACACAACATTTCTAATTTCTAAGCAACTATTTTCAGTGTACCAGATTAAACTATTGTTCAGGTATTCAACGTCAATTTAATTAAGCAAATACACGTCACACAGTTCATTGTAGAGAAGCATATATCAACATTTGTTGTTGCGGTCGATAATCAAATTATAAATGTAATAAATGGTATACCAACACAAGTGAAAGATGCTTTATTTTCGTGTACACCATGAATTCTACAAAAGTGAGAAACCATCCAAGTTGGCATATCTTTTATCCATGTCCAAAATATCAATGTAGATGGGAGTTAAACCATCATCATCATCACCACCCTCCTTAACGTTTTTGGCATATCAAAATCAGAAAAATCATGAACGTTATCACACGGACTACCCTATACATAAGTAATTTAGATGTTTATTGTTAAAATGCTTCTCAAATTCTTGAATTTGCAAATTTAATTTTGCACCGTTTTCAAACTCCTAGTATTAGCGTTGTGTGATGTTTGCTTTTTTTAGTCGATGTAATTGTGATTCATGTTAACCATTTCATTGCCTTCTCTTCAGAAAAAGAGTTCACATTCTCCAAAACTAGATCAAAATTCTCTAGCCTAAACTTTCGGAGTTGTAGCTTGGTAGAATTAGTCAATGAGATCGTGTTCAATAAATCTTGATCTTTACTTTGAAGACATTTCGACATTATATTTGGAAGTTGTGACCTCATAACGTAGAGTCATCAAGTGTAACAAAAACACAAAAATGACCAAACAACTCAATAATTTAAAAGGACCAAACTCAATTTGTTTCCCAATAATAATCAACACCCAATAAAATACTATTTAATAAAAATTTGGGGTTGTTAAGTTTGGCTAAGAAAGAGGTCGTGGATTCGGTTATTTTTGTTACTTTGTGGGTTATATGGAAGCTTCAGAATGACAAGTTTTTACGACGAGCCGACCAAAAAAAATCATGGTTGTTTGATCACGTTATGTATTTATCTTATTTATGGTTTTCGAATAAAAAGAATAGGCCTAAGTAACTTGGACATAGTGGTTGCAAAAACCTCTTTTATTTGTGTAATTGTTTTGTTCATGCCCGACTAGCGTCTTGCATAGATGTTTTAAACTTAAACTTATAAATGAGCCAAATGACATTTTGGTTAAGTATAATTAGGGAGAACAAAAATATAGCAGCCACATTTTAATGTCAAAATTATAAGGTTATCCTATAATCTCGCATCTCAAAACCGACAAGCTTTTGTCATCACAAATTCACATTTTAGGTAGTCACAAAATCAACCTAAGATTAAGATTCTTCAAAGTCAATGATATGAACCGAATCGGAACAATTGCCATTTGCCTGAGCCTCTTAATGGTGTGCTCCTTATTCATCAACAAAGTTGATGCCGCTGAAAATGCTGAAATCACGGTTCAGAGTGCTCAAGACAAGAATGAAGATCCTAAATCGAAGGGTCGTAAAGTGGAACCAGGACAAGCAAACCCTTATACGAGACCTTGTTCATTGCTTAATCGTTGTAACCGAGGTTGAATTGCATTTTAGAAACTGATGAGTTGTTTGTTAAATTGTATAATGTGAAGGCGCATATAATATAAATGTAGATTGTTGTATATTTCGAACATCTTGTATGTGTGATTATATATGATATTAGATATATATTACAATGTTCAAAGATTGTAATAATGGACGCATACAAAACTCTACCCAGCATTGTATACATTAATAATTATGCGTGAAAAATTAGATTAAGAATTTCTAAAATGAATAATAATAATAATAACAATTTTAATAATAATAATAATATATTAATAATTATAATTGGTAGGTTTATTGTTATTTGTTAAGAGTTTGTTAGTGTAATATTTTTGTCTAGCCTCCTACGAGCATGGAGAGTTTATTGTTAACAAATTGAGCTAGTAAATGCATTTTCGTTTTATCTCTTGAATCTTTATAAGTAACGAGTCTCAAAGGTGGTATTTGATGAAACCTTAGATGAATCCCTTATTGGTCAAACGAAATGGCCCGTTCAAGTATCACAACACGTTATGGGCACATTAACAATGAATGAGAGAGATGACAACTTACTCTACATTTAGGTGTGTTAGACGCAATCCATGGGAAATTGGGAAGTATTCATTTTGTCAATAAGAAACAAATCATTGAGCATATTAGAAAATATTGATTGATATGAGTCGTCAGATGTTACGAGACACCCTAACAATCTGAACCTTTAATACTTTTGGGTTTTGTTATATTGTAACCGCTTATACGATACGGGCTTTACAAGTGGTTGGTATCTAATATTTCTTACATGCATTATCTAGTGGGCTGTGTGTTCATTGATGTTTCATGAAAGCTGTTGCTCCATAACAAATCGGAGAAAAAGATTCTTAGATGATATTATTGATCTGGTAAGCAACTTTGTTGCATATAATTGAGAATGTGATGAGAAACCGTGTTTTGTTCTAATTGTGTACTACGTTAGCCCGTGTTTCACACGGATAAAAAATATAATAAATATAAAAATTATTATATGTCATAAGTAAATTCAAATGATTCATATAATAATTTTTATTTATTAATTTATTTATTAAGTTTTTAATATATTATGCATTATAATTTTAAGTTTAAAACCAAATCTTGATATTTAATTTATTTCAAATAAAACATTCATACCGATATTGTTACATTAAATATTGTATGTATAAAAATGATATTTATAACAAAATGTTGTCACATATTTAAAAACTAAATTTATAAAGACTAAGGTTTTGTTGTAAAAGAAAATAAAAAATATATATTATTTTTTAAAATAAAGAGAGAAACGATGAACAATAAATGGTTGTGTTAAATAGGTATAAGAAGACAATATCATATTGTGAATTATGAAAATGTTAACAAATAAATATAGTTTTGGTTTTATACTTGAAGAGAAATCACATTTATATATGTTAAGTCAATAAACCAACCACAATTACCATTTTAGTGGAGTTGGTAACCGCATTTTGTTTGAAACATGAGATCTTGGGTTCGAAACCCGTATCACACAATCATATATTTTTCAAAACTTTGTAAAGTCTTACGGGTCATGGGTTATAATAGGAAAACGAGTCATGGATCATAATATAATAGGAAATAGTGGCATGACATCTACTTGACATCCTATGTGAAGTGCCTGGTTAAATGCCATGTGAACAACTTGTTGCTTTAATAGTATAGTTATATTTCAAGCAAAGTCCTTGACGCCAATCTGTGCCGGCAATCAACTTGAATTTTGAATTGCATCCGCATGCCACGGCTATAATAACTTTGGGCCTTAACACTTTCTATATTGGGCTTTTCTAATTCTCTACAACCTTGGCGATTAACGTAATGAATAACTTTTGGGCTCTACACATGCTTTAGTAGTTTGGCAGCTGGCTTCAGCATAGAGGTGCACAAAAAAACTCGGAACCGGACCTGAAACCCGGTTTTTTTAAACTCGGGTTTTTAATACCCGAACCCAACCCTATCCGTAGGGTACGGATATGGTATGACTTTCAATGCTGAAACCCGAACCCGAACCCAAGATAAACCCGATAATACCCGAAACCCGGTTCTAGTTATACCCGAAACCCAAAACCCGGTTCTAGTTATATTTGAAACCCGGAGTTTTTGCATACCCGAACTGGATTTTTTTGTATACCCGGATATTAGTGTTTGTGCACATGGGTCTGTGTGACACTTGGCAGTGGTTGTGTGGCTACCCACAGATTTATAGTCATTCTCCAACGGATCTTTTTTGAAGCACATATTGAATAAACTTTGAAGTTTGCATGCAAAAAAATTGAGTTCGAATTAAAAAAAAAACACGGCATGCCCGTTTATAGAAGAATGCTGCAGAAAATGGTTTTTTTAATTCCCGGAAATAGGGTTTTCAAATACCCGGAAAACGGGTTTTTTCAATACCCGAAATTAGGGTATTCAAATACCCAGGTACTGAAGATGGTTCAATACCTGACCCGGACCCGGAACATAGGGTATGGTTTTTCAAGCCAATACCCGGACCCGAACCCGACCCGGGTATTATTAATACCTGATTTTCCAATACCCGATCATACCCGAACCCGGATTTTTATAATACCCGATTTGTGCACTTGAGCATGATTAAATTAATTACTTAATTGTACACTTTGTGTTTTAACGAGGGGCATATGCGTCTCTTATATTTAACATGTTTTGCATTATTAATGTTTCTGAATTTTTGGTAAATGCATTTGAGGATAACAACGTTGGAATTGAAAGCGCTCGGAAATTAGTACACTTTCATAGTTTCATTTGTAATCATAAATATAAGTTTCAACTTACAAGAAGACTTTTGGTAACTTATGTTGGATTTAGGGCTTGGTCAAGAAAAGGTATAGAGAAAAAGAAGATGATTCAAGCGGTGCTTTTGGTACTTTATGGGTGATTTGAAATGTCGAAATGATGTGATTTTCAATAACAGAAGAGCCAGGGAAGTTAGGCTGCGTGCTATGGTGGGAGACTTCGAAGCCCCTCCACAGTGTCACGTCAGCGCCACGTGGGCACTGGGGCATCGAAGCTCAGGGCATAATGCCCCTCTATGGTGAGGGGGCTTCAAAGCCCAACCTTTTCTCTGTTTTTTTTATAAAACAAAAAAAACCAATACAATAATATATAATACAATAATAAAAAAAATACAATAATACTAAAATACAAAATAAATTAAATAAAAAAACACATAAAAAATTAAAGCTATTTTTAGTCGTCGTCCTCGTCGTCATCTTGCTTATTACTCCAAAGATGTTCAACCAAATCCGATCAGAGGCTGAAATTGGTTTCCTTCTTTCGTGTTTTTAATAAATTAGCAAGTTTCTCATCTTCGTTTAGTGTACAGATCGGCTCTGGCTCATCGTTGTACTCGCCTTGGCAAACTGCTCTACCCGAGTCCTCCAATATCATATTATGCAAGATAATGCAAGTGTACATTATGTTTCTTAACTTATCCATTTGTAGAAAACGGAAATATTAATCTGTTCACGGAGGGTCACGTGGCAGTGATTATCCTGCACACGATGGTAGTGGTTTATCCTGTATGTGACTTCTATCCGCCAACGGAAATATTAATTGTTTACTGTTAATTATTTTTAATAAGTGTTTTTAATAGTTAACCAGGTTTTATTTAACTAAATAATAAGGGAATATATCTTTTTTGGAATGTGAATCTCTCTTTTGGCATGTCTAATTGTCTAAACATGTTTTTTAGATTATCTTGTTTTGTTTATTTTTTAGAAAGTTTAGGTAAAGTTATTTTTTAGATAATGATGAATATAGATAAGAAAAACAAAAACCAAAAATGTTTAATTACCCCTTTTTGTTTTTTTGGGATAGTACATAATGAAATCAAGTACGACAGTACACATTGAAATCAAGTACGGATTCAAATTTGGATAAGTTACCTAAAAGAAAAATATATATCTGAGCTTTATAAATATATGATTTGGTTAATTAGGTTATGAATTGTGTTAGGTTGACTGTTGACGGATTAAATAGCCTGACCTGAATGTGACTTTTATATTCATTCATGTCAAACAAACATCAACTATAAACAAAACACACTTAAATCATGTAACCTGAACACAACATGTTTAACTTATTTATCTAACACTAACATCCAAGTTGACTTTCTGGTAGATATAATCAAGTAGTAAACATGCTTGTTGATAGGTGAGTTGTAAGAAAAATGGGTCGAACTATTTAACTAAATGAATTGAACCGATCAACCCATATAAAACCAATTATTAAAGGTCAACTCAAATATGACTGTTGTTTTAAATGTGATACATTTCACAACCCAAAATTTGATTATTTTAATGTTGTGTTGTAAAGAAACACCAGTTTAACCCCAGAATCGCTTATCCCTAATGCTGAGATGTAGTCTTTCCCACGAGGGGTTAAACGTAATCCGACTAATCTGAGTGTAACCACCTGCAAAATTACAGAACACCGTGAGTTTGTTAAGAGAAGGAGAAGGGGCGGGGGGGGGGGGGGGGGTCTCATCGTAACCACCATCCGGCGTGAGAATCAGTATTGATGATTAAGTAAATGTTGGTAATTGCGATACACTGGTGAGTGTTCTCGCTCAAAGTCTGGATCCATTTATCGTTGAGGTGTGAGTAGTATTTATAACCGGATTGGATGAGAAAATATACGGGTCACCTGCCATGATAGGAATTTCATTAATCGTGGAGCTCCCACGTGCGTTTGGCAGGTTGGTGGGTAAGACAGTTGACTAGTAGTGACATTGTATTATGTAGTACTATTATCTATGTGTTATCATTCCATTATTGGCCGCAGGTCCCTTTCATTAAGGTACTTCCTTTTTGTACCACGCTTATGAAGATCTTTGGCGCTACATTTCCCAAGGTGTCAGGGAATGTTTGGCGCTTAACCAGGTGTAACCTGGAGCTAAAAGTAGCGCTTAGGTGGGTTTGATACCCTATGTGACATCTGCCCCGATCCGACCCGACCCAGGTACCCGTTTCCCTTATCCGATCTCTTTCTTTTATGATTTAATATATTTATTTATATTTATACTTTAATAATAATAATATATTTTCCTTTCCGCCTCTTTCTCTCTCTTTCTTTCCGCCGTCCCGTCCCTCTTCTTCTCTCTTTCCGCCTTCTTTTCCCTCTTGTCGCCGTCCCGCCCTTAAGCCTTGTTTCCCTCTTTTTCTTCTAACTCTTTGCTTGTCCTTTGTTCCTTCCCGCCTAAGGTTGTCTGCGCAGCTCCACGCGCCAGACTCCTTACAAGGAATCCTGCGTGAAGACCACCTGTTACAGCGATACGCGAGACGAACTCTTCTCGCAGCGCGCTAAGAATTGTAATTCTTCTCGCAGCGCGCTAAGAACGGTAGTTCTTCCCGCGACGCGCTAAGGATTTGTAGTTCTTCTCGCAGCGCGCTAAGAATCGTAGTTCATCCCTCGACGCGCGAAGAATTATAGTTCTTCCCGCGGCGCGCTAGGAATTTTAGTTCCTCCCGCGGCGCGCTAAGAAATGTGATTCTTCCCGCGGCACGCTTAGAAACGTAGTTCTTTCCGCGACGCGTTAAGGTTGGTTCTGTCTGCCTTCGCGCTCGCGCTCTCTTGACCTTCTGTGTCTACCTTCGCGCTCGAGCCTTCTCGCGCTAAACCCTTTGAGTTTTCTTCTGTTTAATCTAGCCGTTTGCTTTTGTGTTGTCTTATCTGTTGTGCTGTTGACCTAATCTGCTTTATGTCTGAAAAGTTACTTTCGGCGCAGCATGCGCACCAACCCCATTGGTTGGCAGAAAAAGTGACTGACATTATCTTTTGAGATCTGCTTTTGCCATGCTTGACCAGTACCTTTTTCTGATCCGCCCATGCTTTTTACTGTTCCCTGTCAGCTTTTCCTTGTTTCCTGCAGCTGCCATATCTATCCATATCTTTTGCTTTTGGAATCTTTTGCTTTTCGAGATCTTTTTCCCCTTTTCTGGGGATTGTGTTCCCTAGGGTTTCTCTATAAATAATAATAATATTTTCATAACACTACACACACAAAACACTTAATCTCTCCTGTTCTCTTGCTCCTTGCTCTCTCTGCCGCCTCCCTCTCTGCCTCCGTCTTCCTCCCTGTTCTGTCCTGCTTTTCCGGTAACATATTATATATAATAATTTACTTATTAATTATGCCAACTTATATCAAGACTTAAAACAAATCATTTAAAACAATAATCTTATTTATAGGTTAACTTGTGCTTGTTTAAAGTTGGTTCTTGCTTTATCTTTCACCGCATCGTTTATCATGTGAGTAATCTCGTATCTAATCCCTTTTTGCTTTTAATGTTTTGGGATGTTCATGTGTTCATACAAACTTAGAGTCTTAAACTGTTTATGAACTTTAGTCGCGCAGTATCCCATGTGTTGAGGACGTAGACTTGGCTGTTTATTTGTATGTGTGGATCATTAACCGTCTTGTCGGTCTATTCCGCAGTTCTCATGGTACCATTAGATGAACACGGGAGAACTATCGTTTATGATTTTCTCTTTTGTTTACACATGCACAGTTTGTCTTGTTTGTGAGCTCAATTGTGAGCACTGGCAGTCTATGAATCTTAGAGTTGGTCCCGATCAGATTACACCCTTGTTGAAAACCAGACATACACATGTTGCGCGCAGATTTATTGTTATCTATGTATTGTATTAAACTTGATTTCTCACCAACACGCAAGTGTTTGACGTTTATTTTAACACATGTTCAGGTTTGCAGTAGCTGTTTTGGAGCTTGTGGACACATAGGAAGTTTTCTTTATTTTGGACCTAGATTAAAATGTATCAAGACAAGTTTTTGCTGTTCGAATATTATGATTTATAATATATTGATTTATGATGATTTATGTTATCTTATGTTTACTTTGCGCGTGCGCGAATGAATGTATTTATTAAATATTGACACCCAATAGTGTCACGAGTAATGAAACAATATGTGGCGCCCCGATGTATAATCCGCCTTTGGTCGGGGTGTTACAGATTGGTATCAGAGCTCGTTGACTTTAGGATAGGTGGTTAGACGTAACGGCCTAGAATACCTAAGAGTCCCTTCTCGCACATGAGAGAAATCTCATGTTTGCGCGCTTATTGTTAATTACTTGTTATTTATGAATATGCTCGCGCTTGCGCAGTATATGATCTTATGTTTTATTCCGCGATATTTCGATTTTTGTTGAATTTCGATTTTTATTGATTTTTCTTACATATTCGTTTGTTGGATTTGAAAATCCGAAAAGTCATGGTGATACATGAATAGTTGATTTTCAATTTCCATTTACGATTATGTTCTGAGGCTGGAGACTTGAAAAGTCATGGTGATACATGAATTGTCAACCTCCAATACTCATTTTCTTGTGTATTTTATATTGAAGATTGAAAAGTCATGGTGATACATGAATCGTCAATCTCCAATACTCGTTTGCTCGTATATTTTAAATTGGGAATTCGGAAAGTCATGGTGATACATGAATTGTCGATTCTTGATTCGAATTTGTTACCTTTATTAAGTCTGCATTTAGGGTCATTTATTTTACTTTAACTTTGGACAGTAACTGACTCCGTGAAACCAAGCTTTTCGAGGTTATACTTTGCGCTAAAACCAAGATATTAACTAAAAATTAAAACTTTTATAGAATGCCTCCGCTATCAGCTCGCCATCTCAAGAAGAAAGAAGCCGCGCGCAGACGTTCGCAGCAACGTTCCCAGGAAATGGCCGCCGCAATAGCCCAAGCTTTGAGCCAAAACAATACCAACACCTCTGGTTACAACATTAAGTCCTTTAACGCGGGTAACCCTCCAAAGTTCACAGGTCTTGAAGGAGCCACCGTGATGCTCCAGTGGCTTGAGAAAATGGAAAACACTTTCCTCCATACCCAATGCCCCTCAGACAGACGAACCCTATATGCTTCCAGTGTCCTGGAATCTAGAGCGCTTACATGGTGGAATGGAGTAGCTCATGCGCGTGGCGCAGAAGCTGCTTCTAGCATGCTCTGGGAGGAATTTAAGGAAATTCTGACGCGAGAATTCTGCCCTCCCAACGAAGTTAAGCGCCTGGAGGAGGAATTTTGGAACTTGAAGCAATACAGCGGTGAAGCGCGCGAGTACGCGACGCGCTTCCATGAACTGAGTTTGCTTGTCCCTCACCTTGTTACCCCTTCCCGCCGAGCCATCGAGAAATTCCTTGGGGGTCTCCCCATGGAAATTCAAGATTCTGTATGGGCCAGAAACCCAGTAACCCTCTCTGACGCCATCGAGTTGGCCGCTGTGCTCAGCGACAACCATGTCAGAGCAGGAACCCTGTTCCTGCGGGGAACTGAAAAGACCAAACTCACCAAAACTGCCCCTGAACCCGCAGAAACCAAACCAGAACCCTCAAACCATAACCAGAAACGTAGGCGCAGACAAGCTTATGCGCTTACCAACCCGCCCATAGTCCAGCAACCCGCCTACCAACCCCCAGTTTACGCACCTAACCCCCTGTCAGCCTACCCAACACCTCCTATAGTCCATAACTGTGCCTTAACCAATCCAGCACTCCCTGCCCCGCCAACTAAGAAACCTTACACAGGAAACCACCCCTTTTGCCCAACCTGTAGACTCCACCACCCACCTCAAGTCCCATGTCGACTTTGTAACCGATGTGGCCGCGCTGGTCACCTTGCAGAAAACTGTAGAGTCCTTCCCGCCAACCCAATTGGCCCAACACCACCAGTCTACCCGCAGAACCCACAACCAACCTACCAAAACCCACGACCCAGATCGTGCTTTAACTGCGGTGATCCCAGTCATTTCCGGAATGCGTGCCCGAGACTACAAGTTCAGATTACACAAGCGAATCCGGTGAACCAGATTTCGAACCAAGTGACGCGCGGACGAGCTTTTAACATAACCGCGCACCAAGCGCAAGCGAATAATGACGTAGTAAATGGTACATTTTTGCTTAACGGATTTTATGCTTCTGTACTTTTTGATACTGGCGCCGATCGAAGTTTTATCTCTCGCGCGTTTGAGCAGAAGCTTGCGCGACCGCGCGATAACTTAAAAGAAGATTTTTCAGTTGAATTGGCTAACGGCGAAACTGTTTTAATTAACTCTGTGATTAAAGATTGCATGCTTAACCTTAACGAAAACGATTTTCTGATCGACCTCATCCCCATGCCTCTTGGAAGTTTTGATGTTATCATTGGTATGGACTGGCTTTCGAAGAATCGCGCCGAAGTTATTTGCGCCAAGAAGATGATTCGCATACCTCGAGAAAATGGTGATCTTCATATCTACGGCGAGAAACCCTCCCGCGGTCTTAAGCTTATGTCTTGCGCCGAAGCCCAAAGACTCATGCGGAAAAGGTGTATTGCATTTTTAGCCCATGTGGTCAAACCTGCTGAAGAAAAGAAGAAGCTTCGCGATATCCCTGTTGTGCGTGATTTCCCTGAAGTTTTTCCTGATGATCTTCCTGGTATCCCTCCCGCTCGTGAAGTCGAGTTCCGTATTGATCTTGTCCCTGGTGCTTCCCCCGTAGCTAAATCTCCTTATCGTCTTGCACCCGCTGAGATGCAAGAATTGGCAAGCCAACTTCAAGAGTTGACTGCTAAAGGATTCATTCGCCCTAGCTCTTCGCCCTGGGGTGCTCCGGTGTTGTTCGTTAAAAAGAAAGATGGATCGTTTCGCATGTGTATTGATTACCGCGAGTTGAACAAACTCACCATTAAGAACCGGTATCCCTTACCGCGTATTGACGACCTCTTTGATCAACTCCAAGGTGCCTCTTGTTTTTCCAAGATTGATCTCCGCTCTGGCTATCACCAGTTGCGCATCCGTGATGAAGATGTTCCGAAGACTGCTTTTCGAACTCGTTATGGCCATTTTGAATTCTTGGTCATGTCCTTCGGTTTAACCAACGCACCCGCCGTTTTCATGGATCTAATGAATCGGGTGTGTAGGCCTTTCTTGGATAAATTCGTGATTGTTTTTATCGATGACGTTCTGATTTATTCTAAGACCAAGGCTGAGCATGAGCAACATCTTCGGTTGGTGTTGCAAAAGCTTCGAACCGAGCAGCTCTATGCTAAGCTTTCCAAGTGTGAATTCTGGTCTGATGAAGTACAGTTTCTTGGCCATGTTGTGAACAAGATGGGTATTCATGTCGACCCATCCAAAATTGAAGCAATCAAGAACTGGATTACGCCGACCACTCCTTCCGAGATCCGTTCCTTTCTGGGCTTAGCTGGTTATTACCGGCGCTTCATTTCGAACTTCTCGAAGATCGCTTTGCCTTTAACAACTCTAACGCACAAAGGTAAACCGTATATTTGGGGCTCGAAGCAAGAAGAAGCCTTTCTAACGCTCAAGCGTTTGTTGTGTGAAGCTCCTGTCCTTGCGTTACCTGAGGGTAATGAAGATTTTGTCGTGTATTGCGATGCATCCAACCAAGGTCTCGGTTGTGTTCTTATGCAACGAGGCAAGGTTATCGCTTACGCGTCAAGGCAACTTAAGGTTCATGAAAAGAATTATACGACTCACGATCTCGAACTTGGTGCAGTTGTTTTTGCCTTGAAGATCTGGAGACACTACCTTTATGGTACTAAGTGTATCCTCTACACTGACCATAAAAGCCTTCAGCATATCTTTGATCAGAAGGAACTTAACATGAGGCAACGCCGATGGAACGAACTCATCAGCGATTACGATTGTGAGATCCGGTATCATCCTGGTAAGGCTAATGTGGTAGCCGATGCGCTCAGCCGAAAACCCTGCCAGCTTAACTGTATCTTGCCGCGCACCCAGCTTCACTTTGCGCCGATCCAAAGCAACATTGAATCGCGCATTCGTGACGCGCAGCGCGCATCCATCAGTAATGGTAACCTTCGCGCCGAGTTAGCGTGTGGCGCGGAAGCGCACTTTGTCCCTAATCTGAGCGGAATTCTCTGCTATCTCAATCGCATCTGGATTCCCTTTGATGAGAATCTTCGCGCTGATATCCTGAGTGAAGCGCACAAATCTCGGTACTCCGTTCATCCCGGCGCTGATAAGATGTACAAGGATTTGCGCATTACTTATTGGTGGCCCGGTATGAAAAAGGATATTGCTGTGTTCGTAGCTAGATGCCTGACTTGTTCTAAAGTAAAAGCTGAACACCAACGCCCATCTGGTTTGCTCGAACAACCAGAAATTCCTACGTGGAAATGGGAAGGTATAGCGATGGACTTTATTACCAAGTTACCTTTGACAGCAAGCAAACATGATAGCATTTGGGTAATAGTGGATCGTTTGACTAAGTCTGCTCACTTTCTGCCCATTCGTGAAAACTACCGTGTTGAGCAACTCGCGCAGCTTTATGTCAAGGAAATTGTCTGCCGCCATGGTACTCCTTTGAGCATCATATCCGATCGCGATGGCCGTTTTATATCTCGCTTTTGGAAATCTCTCCAATCTGCGCTAGGAACTCGCTTGGACATGAGTACGGCATATCATCCTCAGACTGACGGTCAGTCTGAGCGAACTATTCAAACTCTTGAGGATATGCTCCGATCTTGTGTTCTTGATTTTGGAGGTAATTGGGATTCGCACCTGCCTTTGATCGAGTTCTCTTATAATAACAGCTATCATTCCAGTATTGGTATGGCCCCATTTGAAGCACTTTACGGTCGTAAGTGCCGCTCCCCGATTTGTTGGAGCGAAGTGGGAGAAGCTCAAATCACAGGACCCGAACTTGTTCAAGAGACAACCGATAAAATCGCCAAGATCCGTGATCATCTGCTGACTGCCAGAAGCCGACAGAAGAGTTACGCAGATCGTAGGCGGAAGCCTCTCGAATTTCAAGTTGGTGATCTTGTTCTCCTCAAAGTGTCGCCCTGGAAGGGTGTTGTCCGCTTTGGGAAGAAAGGTAAGCTTGCTCCTCGATATGTTGGACCATTCAAGATCCTCGCGCGTGTAGGAAAAGTTGCCTACAGACTTGACCTGCCGCCCGCGCTCAGTAATGTGCATCCAACGTTCCATGTATCCAATCTCAAGAAGTGTTTAGCCGACGAGAACCTTCACATTCCACTTGATGAAGTTCAAGTTGATGAATCCATGCATTTCGTTGAGAAGCCTGTTGAGATTATGGATCGCGAGGTTAAGCAAACCAAGCGCAGTCGCATCCCTATCGTGAAAGTTCGCTGGGAGTCCAAGCGCGGAGCCGAGTTTACATGGGAAAGGGAAGATCAAATGAAGATCAAGTACCCGCACCTGTTCTCTGCGCAACCTACTTCGAGATAAATTTCGGGACGAAATTTCTTAAAGTAGGGGAGACTGTGACATCTGCCCCGATCCGACCCGACCCAGGTACCCGTTTCCCTTATCCGATCTCTTTCTTTTATGATTTAATATATTTATTTATATTTATACTTTAATAATAATAATATATTTTCCTTTCCGCCTCTTTCTCTCTCTTTCTTTCCGCCGTCCCGTCCCTCTTCTTCTCTCTTTCCGCCTTCTTTTCCCTCTTGTCGCCGTCCCGCCCTTAAGCCTTGTTTCCCTCTTTTTCTTCTAACTCTTTGCTTGTCCTTTGTTCCTTCCCGCCTAAGGTTGTCTGCGCAGCTCCACGCGCCAGACTCCTTACAAGGAATCCTGCGTGAAGACCACCTGTTACAGCGATACGCGAGACGAACTCTTCTCGCAGCGCGCTAAGAATTGTAATTCTTCTCGCAGCGCGCTAAGAACGGTAGTTCTTCCCGCGACGCGCTAAGGATTTGTAGTTCTTCTCGCAGCGCGCTAAGAATCGTAGTTCATCCCTCGACGCGCGAAGAATTATAGTTCTTCCCGCGGCGCGCTAGGAATTTTAGTTCCTCCCGCGGCGCGCTAAGAAATGTGATTCTTCCCGCGGCACGCTTAGAAACGTAGTTCTTTCCGCGACGCGTTAAGTTTGGTTCTGTCTGCCTTCGCGCTCGCGCTCTCTTGACCTTCTGTGTCTACCTTCGCGCTCGAGCCTTCTCGCGCTAAACCCTTTGAGTTTTCTTCTGTTTAATCTAGCCGTTTGCTTTTGTGTTGTCTTATCTGTTGTGCTGTTGACCTAATCTGCTTTATGTCTGAAAAGTTACTTTCGGCGCAGCATGCGCACCAACCCCATTGGTTGGCAGAAAAAGTGACTGACATTATCTTTTGAGATCTGCTTTTGCCATGCTTGACCAGTACCTTTTTCTGATCCGCCCATGCTTTTTACTGTTCCCTGTCAGCTTTTCCTTGTTTCCTGCAGCTGCCATATCTATCCATATCTTTTGCTTTTGGAATCTTTTGCTTTTCGAGATCTTTTTCCCCTTTTCTGGGGATTGTGTTCCCTAGGGTTTCTCTATAAATAATAATAATATTTTCATAACACTACACACACAAAACACTTAATCTCTCCTGTTCTCTTGCTCCTTGCTCTCTCTGCCGCCTCCCTCTCTGCCTCCGTCTTCCTCCCTGTTCTGTCCTGCTTTTCCGGTAACATATTATATATAATAATTTACTTATTAATTATGCCAACTTATATCAAGACTTAAAACAAATCATTTAAAACAATAATCTTATTTATAGGTTAACTTGTGCTTGTTTAAAGTTGGTTCTTGCTTTATCTTTCACCGCATCGTTTATCATGTGAGTAATCTCGTATCTAATCCCTTTTTGCTTTTAATGTTTTGGGATGTTCATGTGTTCATACAAACTTAGAGTCTTAAACTGTTTATGAACTTTAGTCGCGCAGTATCCCATGTGTTGAGGACGTAGACTTGGCTGTTTATTTGTATGTGTGGATCATTAACCGTCTTGTCGGTCTATTCCGCAGTTCTCATGGTACCATTAGATGAACACGGGAGAACTATCGTTTATGATTTTCTCTTTTGTTTACACATGCACAGTTTGTCTTGTTTGTGAGCTCAATTGTGAGCACTGGCAGTCTATGAATCTTAGAGTTGGTCCCGATCAGATTACACCCTTGTTGAAAACCAGACATACACATGTTGCGCGCAGATTTATTGTTATCTATGTATTGTATTAAACTTGATTTCTCACCAACACGCAAGTGTTTGACGTTTATTTTAACACATGTTCAGGTTTGCAGTAGCTGTTTTGGAGCTTGTGGACACATAGGAAGTTTTCTTTATTTTGGACCTAGATTAAAATGTATCAAGACAAGTTTTTGCTGTTCGAATATTATGATTTATAATATATTGATTTATGATGATTTATGTTATCTTATGTTTACTTTGCGCGTGCGCGAATGAATGTATTTATTAAATATTGACACCCAATAGTGTCACGAGTAATGAAACAATATGTGGCGCCCCGATGTATAATCCGCCTTTGGTCGGGGTGTTACACCCTACCTCTTCATGATGGAAATCACCATTCTTAGGTTAATGCATTGAACTAACATATTTTCTATTTTGCGTAAAGAAAAATCACTTGTTTTGTTACTTAAATGTAAATTGCTTAAATGTAGAGATAATAAAATAGAAAAATCAATTCAAACTAGGGATGACAATAAAACCCGAACCCGATGAGAATACCTAAACCCGACGGGTTTGGGATTAGTTACTTTTCACGAGTTTGGGCTTTCTAATATACCCGATTACCTAATAATATTGTCCCATTTACCCTATTATATACTCGACTAACCCAAAATATATATATTATCAAAGGTTAGGTTCAAATAAGAAGTTTGATTTCCTAAGAAGACTAAAAAGGAAGCTATTTTAGTCTACTATTTTAATAATAAAACTCACTTTAATCTCAAAAACCACTTACATTAATCTTAAAAATTCACTCGCATCTTCATTCATCTCCTACAACCACCATCACTTCGCCGGAAAATCTCAGGAATTTTGCCGGAAAATTTCACTGGAAAAGTTGTCAAAAAACAATCGCCGGGAAAAATCGCCGAAAAATTCGCCAAAAAGTCGTCGAAAAAGTCACTGGAAAGGTCAGCGGAAAACGGCCGCAAAAAATTACAATGGAAAACGCTATGAAAAATACTATGAAAAAAAATCACAACGGAGAAAATACTGTGGAAAAAATTAAACATAATGACAAAAACACAATTGTATGACACAATGTAAAAAACACAATGAAAATTGAAAAACATTTGTATAACACAATTTTGGTAAAACACAATTTGCAAAACCCACTATTTTTTTTAATTTTATATAACAGTATGGTACTCATATAAAAGATAAAAAAAACACTCACTATTATGGTGAATTTGTTTTTTAAAAAAAAAATGTCGTAAAAAAAAGTAACGGGCGTTTTAAAATGACGGGGAAATTTGATATGTGTCTTGCACGTGGAGAAAAAATCAAAAAATGTGTTATCCATGCTATACCATTCTCCTTGTTTCACACTTGATTTCCTACCTAAACTAATCTCAACCATCCATGCCAAAAATCAATAAACTAGATTACTATTTATCTCTCATATAAAAACCATTCTTCATATTATAAGATACACATATATTATCAATACATTAAAAAATGGTATATATTCTAAATATACGTTACATCAATTCATTAAAAAAAAGGATAGAACTTTGATTTTGGTCATTGTGGTTTTTTAAAATTATCAATTTTGGTTCAATAGTTTATTTTAGGCTTTTATAGTATAATAGTTTCAATTAACTATCAGTTTTAGTCTAATCCATTAACGCAATCCACCAACCGTTAGTTAATACAACTTTGAGGAGCTTTTTTTGTATTTTTCACAAACTTTTTTAATCATAAGAATTTGTGGGTTTTCTACTAAATTAAGTTTTATACCTTTTGTTATCTTTTATTACTATGGTTTCTTATATTTGTTTATATATAAACATCTACACACTATTTATTTTTTAAAAAATATATTTTTTTTTTCAAAACTAACGCTTTTATGTAAGTGTATATTTATTTTATTTATATTTAAATAACTTTATTTTTTTTAACCTTTTATAGCTGTAATAGTATGTCGATTTTAAAAATATTGCATTTATTTTAATTTTGAAGTATGATTTTAAGTTAAATTATGTACCATTATAAAATACAAACCAAGATGTCATTCACATTTTGATGGGCTGGTAAGCTGATTAAGATATGAAATATAGAGTACAAAAATTTAGTTGTTCGAAAAAAAATACAAACCATGAATTAAAAACTAATAAACAGATTTTCAACATCCCTCTGTCAATTAAAAGGTAAAAAAAACAATATAAAATCAATATATGCTCTTTTTACCATCAATAAATAAAAGCATAAAAGTTTTTTTTTTCAAATCATTTATAGTTAGTAGAAGTGTAGAATTAAAATGGAACTTAAAAGATAAATATTCTACTTTTTAAAGCCTAGATACCATTACGGCTATAAAAAGTAAAAATAAAAGTATTCAAATATAAATAAATATATATACAGTTGCATAAAAGCTCCGGTTTAAAAAAATATTTTAAAAATTAAAAGTATATATTTATATATAAACAAATATAATAAACCATAATAGTTAGAAAATAACAAAAAGTATAAAACTTATATTTAGTAGAAAAAATAAATATTCATATGAATTAAAAGTTTGCGAAAATATAAAAAAAGCCTCTCAAAGTTATATTAACTAACGGTTGGTGGATGACGTTAGTGGGTTGGACTAAAACTGATAGTTAATTGAAACTATTGTACCATAAAAGCCTAAAATAAACTATTGTACCAAAATTGATAATCTTAAGAAACCACATGGACCAAAACCGAAACCTCTCTTAAAAAGGTTTGAACTTTCAATTTTAATTGATAATTACCAAATGCATAACCTCCCTGGACGCCCAACTCCACATTTGCTACTGATGTTTTATCAGAAATGATGAAATGACGAAATTTGTTCAATATTCCATAAACTCATATACAAAGTTTTGTTGAGATAACAAATCCTTTTGATAACGTTTATGGTTATTATTCTTTGTAATCGGTTAATCGTATTTTTTCAAAACTCGATGAATTCATTAAATTTCAATAACGGTGGGTCTGCTCAGTTACGAATTCATTAATTTGGTGTTAAAAGCTTGCCGAAAAACATGGAACAGTGGCTGGCAAATGGCGATGTATAGGGTGGGTCAACTTTCTCAATTTGACATTTATTCTTGGAATGTAGATTATTATATATGTATATGAGTTTTAAAATCCATTTTTAAAAGAAAAAATATATAACAAGAAATATATGGTTTAACTTAAGGTAACGTAATGTAATCCGGCACGATGTAAAGTGCTATACTACATACAATTTACAATGTACTTGTACTTTACTTTTAAGGTAATGTGATGTGATATTGGGTAATATAATGTGAAACATAATGTGATAAATGACAATAAATCATACCATATTAGTGTATTGTAACTGTAACGTAACGTTAAGAAACAATATCATGTAGGAACTAGAAACTCTATATAAGTATGATTTAGTTTTTTCAAATGCATAGTTTGAGCAAATCAATTTGTCACATGGGAAAGCTATTATTTTTCTTCATCACATTACTTAATCTTTTTGTGACACCTTATGCGAATGCTTTAAACGGCTATGACGCCATGCAATGCATTACTTTTAAAGCTGTTGTTCATATCATGACTGATGTAAACAATCTTCGATTTCACTGTCACTCAAAAGATGACGATCTAGGGGATGTTATTAGGAATGCCGGAGAGGAATTCCAAATTAGGTTTTGTCTAGACATTTTCGGACGTTCACACTTCTTATGCCATTTTTATTTGGGATCAAAGCAGGCTGAGTTTTATGTTTATAAAGAGGCGCCAGTGAGTGAAACTCAACCTTATTGTGCTCGTTTACACTCCCACATGGAGTGTTATTGGAGGGTATGAGAAGATGGATTTTATATTCCTGTGGACTTCCAACCACCTGTTCATTGGTCAAACATTTTGATTGGAATTGATATCGTTAACTTTTATACCTTATATCTATGTTTTTGTTTATTGAAGATCATAAAAATATGGCTTGGGAAACGTATATCTTGAATTTCGGATACTCAACTTTTAGATAAAGCATATGGTTGTATTTAAGTGAGAACCTCTATGAGATGCACTATGTATCTATGTACGTACATAATTAAATTTGTTCAACCTAACAACAATATGAAAGCAACTTAAAAATGACAATCAGGGAATGAGTTGCAGAGATACGTTTAGTGACAACGTCAGCATTAAGGTTATATTATATTCATTAAATTAAATTAAGATGCGTTTAGACTTGGGTTAAATAAATTAACTAATTATGATTTGTAAGATAATGATAATATCTAGGATTATTTGCATCGAGAAATTAATTTCATTTCGCATACATATCAAGTACGTATTAATTGATGTGTAAATATTCATACGTGCAATTTTGGTGTAAACGTATATATTTATGTAAAGCCCGATTTAAATACTTTTTTGATGAATAAAATATAAGGTTATATGCAATCTTATAAAATTATCATCGAAAGTACGTTTTATCCAAGCATTTGATTGATTTATCCGATTTCATGTTTTCCGAGCATTAATTTATAAAAGTAAGTACATTTTGTTATAAAAACTTACTAAACACACTTAATACTAGTTAATACAATAATAGATGTTTTAACTATTTAAATATTGTTTTTTTTATATTATTGTTTAATTTAAACGTTATTATAATGATTCGGAAGAAATGAATATTATTACTTCAATTGATTTGGAATTTGAATTACTTTATGCCGAAGTATTTCAAGCCATTTAGTTTGGAGGGTTAGGCTCAAAACTTCAAATAGGAAGTTTGATTTTGCTAAGAAGGCTAGAGAGGAGGGTATCTTCACTCATCTTTTACAACCACCATCACTCCACCGCCCACCGCCACCACAACCACCACCCACCGTCACCATCTCGCCGGAAAAGTCATCAGAAAGTCACCGGAAAACAATCAATGGGAAATTTCGCCGGAAAAATCGCCAAAAAATTTGCCAAAAAAAGTCATTGGAAAAGGTCACCGGAAAATGGTCGCCGAAAAAAACACATTGGAAAATGCTATGACAAGCACTATGAAAAAAACACAATAGAGAAAACACTACGAAAAAAAAACACAATTATATTACATAATGGAAAAAAAACACAATGAAAAAAAAACACAATGAAAAATACAATTGTATAACATAATTTTGGTAAAACACAATTTGTAAAAACCCACAAAATTTTTAAAAATTTTTCTATTGCAATATAGTACTCATATAAAAGATAAAAAAACACTCGCTATTATGATGAATTTGTTTTTCAAAAGAAAATATCGTAAAAAAAGTTATTAACGTTTTAAAATGATGGGGGGAATTTGACATGCGCATTGCATGTGGAGATAAAGTTAACAAATGTGTTATCCCTATTATGGGCTTCCCATTGTTTCACACTTGGTTTCCTCACTAAACTAATCTCAACCATTTATGTCAAAAATCAATAAAGTATATTACTTTTTATCATTCCTATAAAAACCATATTTCCTATTATAACATAGCCCTTCTAATCTAACTATACTATTAAAGCAACACAAGTTGTCCGCATGACATTTAACTAGGCTTTATAACGTTTTGAATGACCCATGACCAATTTTCCTATTATTACCCATGACTCGTAGGCTTTTATAAAGGTTTGAAAAATACATTATTGTGTGATACGGGTTCGAACCCAAGGCCTTATGTTTCAAACCAAACGCGCTTACAAACTCCACTAAAATAGTAATTGTGTTTGATTTATTGACTTAACATATATAAATGTGATTTCTCTTCAATTATAAACCAAAATTATATTTAATTATTAACATTTTCATAATTCACAATATGACATTGTTTTCTCATATCTCTTTAACACAACATTTTAAGATTGTTCATCGTTTCTCTCTTTATTTTAAAATATAATATATTTTTATTTATTTTTTTTACAACAAAACATTAGTCTTTGTAAATTTAGTTTTTAAATTTGTGACAACATTTTGTTATAAATATCATTTTCATACACATGATATTTAATATAACAATATCGATATGAATGTTTTATTTGAAATAAATCAAACACAAAGATTTGGTTTTCAACTTAAAATTATAGTGCATAATATATCAAAAACTTAATAAAAAAAGTCATAAATAAAAATTATTATATGAAACAATTGAATTTACGTATTACATATAATAAATTTTTATTTTTATTATATTTTTCACTCGTGTAGAACACGAGCTCTAACATAGTATTATCAATACATTAAAAATGATATATATATATATATATATATATATTCTAAATATGCGTTGCATCAATTCATTAAAAAAAGGTTTGAACTTTCAATTACTTTCTTTAATTTTCATTGATAATTACGAAATGCATAACCTCCCTGAACGCCCAACTCCACATTTGCTACTAATGTTTTATCAGAAATGACGAAATCTGTTCAATATTCCAGAAACTCATATACAAAGTTTGGTTGAGATAACAAATCTTTGGGTAACGTTTATGGTTATTATTCTTTGTAATCAGTTAATCGTATTTTGTCAAAACCCGATAGAAACTGACAAGTTTTGGGTCGGGCATACCCGACGGGTATCTTTAATAAATAAATGGGAAACCCGAAATCCGACGGGTTTGGGACGGGGTTTTACAATCGGGTCTGGGTCTGGAAATGCCTAGACCCGTCTCAAACCCGACCCATTGTCATCCCTAATTCAAACTACCTAACTCTTGATGAATTGCCAAACCACTAAATCTTCGACCATCCCACTCTATCGCCGGAATTGGCTTGTCGTTTTTCAAACCCATAATTATCAGTTTAACACAGAATTTTTATCTTTATCAAAATCAGTGGAACCGGGTTGTTTATATCTCATCATGTAAACATTCAGCAAACCTGTGTAAGTTGGGTGTAATAAAACAATAAATGATCAAAAATATGAATTTTATCCTCATTTTACTACAAGCAAAAGATAAACCACTTTAAATATCCACTTGAAGAAGTCAAGAAACCTACCTATCGATCATTCAATTGTCAATGCTACAATAGTAACTTATCTGTTACTTTATTCCAAATACATTTTCAAAGCCACGTTTATTTTATGACTTAGAATCTAAATTAATAAGATTTACCACCGGTTTAGTTTCTGTTGATAATTTGATATCTTATTGAAAACACTTCTTCACAAGTTAAATATATTATAAGAATAAAACCCTATTGGTTATTAAATACTATAAATTATACGACTTGTTACCAAATGCCTTCGTGTGATTAAATCTTATAGTTTTATGACTTGTTACCAAATGCCTTCGTGTGATTACCAGGGTGGCAGTCCAATGTCCAATACACACACATTATTAAAATAAACATATATATCCACTTATTACCAAATGCCTTCGTGTGATTAAATCTTATAGTTTCACAATAGATGTTAATGTAGAGTTAGGAGTAGATTTATATTGAGTACTTGAGCTGGTCAATATAGAAAAATTGTAACTTATAAGAATTGTTAAAACATCAAATTTGAAGATATTTAATGACTAATAATACATGTATTAACAGAATGAAATTTTATCTAACATAGAATTCACTTACATGTGTTAAGAACGGTATAAAAGATAGACAGATAGTATAAGATTTTTAAGATTTTTCACCCAATGTAGTTAAAACACGGGTTATAAGCTATTTATTGCTATGCATGCATACAAAATAACCAAACCGAACTACCCTTATAACCCAACCTTTATACTTTTTTTATTATTTTTTATAAATAATATACTATATATGTTATAAAAGTTTTGTTATACCTTTACTATAATTAGCATTTATCTTTCTTCTCTATCTCCTATATAATTTATAAACTCGTTTGTCAAATTGTATTTATTAACACAATGGCTTGAATTGATCCGGTCCTAAGGTCGACCATTACCTTGTGAATCAAACTAATTCTTGTATAACCTAGAAAACCAAAAAGTTTGTAATCAAAATTGGTTGGTTGTGAAGATTTTCGCTCACAGTTACATACTTTCTGGGAAAATATTTAAAATAGTCATTTAACCAACCTCTTTTCTATTTTAGCCATGGTTTCAAACAAATACTCAAAATAGCTATTCTAATCTGTCGGATCCGATGGAAACACAATAACCTCCGACGGATTAGATGGGCCGGTAACAAATCGCCACGTGTTAAAATGTTCTGTCGGATCCGACTGATTAGGGAAGATCCGACTAATTGTCGAAACAACTTCGTGTTTTGTTAGATCCATTAATACGTTGACACGTGGCAAGTTTTTAATGATTATTGAAATTCCGTCGGAGGGGGTTGTGTTGTCGTTGGATCCGATAGACTAAAGTGGTTATTTTGGGTATTTGTTTGAAACCATAGTTGAAATGGGAAAGAGGGTGATCAAATGGCTATTTTTGGATGATATATGATTTATGAATAATGATATATTAATACTCCTTAGTCCTTACTTTGGAATGATATTGGATTAATCCTAAATAAAATTACTTCCCCTCAAGTCCTTTTACCTTTTTTTATTGTCTACTTCATTCTCTTTTACATTATCACTTTAGGTATCAGTCTCTTTTATATGTATTAACAGTTATAAACTTAAAACGAACAAAACAAATTCAAAGTAAAATATAAGTTTCACATATCTCTTATAAATCATGATATCTTTTAGATTGAGATATATCAATTATACTCTGAAAAGTTTAAATGAATATCTTATAGAGAAAACAAAGTATATGTAGTTTTGTTGCCAAAACCAAAACAAAGATTGGAGAACCATCCCAACGCTTCACTAATCGGTCGTCAATTGTAACTGTTATATATTCAATCACATCAACAATATCATTGTCAACATAAATTCTGCCAGCAATAACTCATTTATTGTTGATCTTTCATGTTGCTACCTAAGGCCTAAATGTCAAGGATGACCGGTTACCACTTATCGCACTTGCCACTTATGGCCAAGTTGCTGTTGATCTCAGTTAGCCAATAACAACTTACTACTAACTACACACCAACTAACGACCAGTTTCATACAATGATCAACCATACAAATCCGAAACAAACTTACAATGGCTCTGCTTCTTGGACCATGACAAGGGTGTTACCTCATACCCTACCAAGCGGTGAGGTCCCTTTAGAACTTCCAGGTCACTTATGTGCTTAATTTGTTCCCTTGAACTATCGTGTTCTGAGGTACCAAATTCGAATACCTTCACACAAGTTTTTACTCTATACCTTCCAACTAGTAACTATGTTTATTTACATTCTCTTTGCTCTTAAGTGATCCAGTTAAACTAAAATAGTCTTGATGTCATTAAAATCACCAACAAAACGTATTATTCTTAAGAAAAATACGAATTTATATAAAAAGGTATGACTCGATACTAAACGCCAACAAATAGATCCACCTCCCGTAATAGTTCAACAATAATATTATGAAACACAGTCAACATGATTGGTATATAGTAATTATAACAATGGAGAATTACGCGATCTTATATGCAAACCTGTGATCACATGAGAAAATATTACATTTAGAGCTAGTAATCATATATCTGAAATAAGCAATATATGTTCCTTACATATATAATCCTACATTTTAAAATGACAAGTACAACAAATCTTGAGATATAGAGTAAATAATATTTTTAGAGTTAGTGGTCACTTTCACTATGCATATTATGCATAGTGAAAGTGACCACTAACTCTAAAAATATTATTTACTCTATATTATGGGCCGGATTTGTAAATCACATGATGCATGATGGAGAAGTCTACAATCAGTAGACAAATTGAGCATTATGCTTAATAATAAAGGATTTGTTATACATTATAAGGTTGCTTATTCATATATGTCCAAGTACAATGAATCTCTATCAAACGCCCCCATGAACCATGTCTAGATGCATTCGAACCATATCGGAATTATATAATATCGTTTAATAAGATAAAATTCAAGATTATATATCAAGTGTTTTGAATAACTCGTGGAGATGACGTTCAATGCAATTGTCTTACCTAAAGTATGTACAGGATATAATAATTGTTGTACGTTTGTATTTGATTATTGCATATGGAGTGAACTTATTTTACTTTTTACCACAACAAAAAACCTAATCTATAGCTACACCATCATTGGGCAATAAGAAAATAACTAAAATAATGTTATGGGATGGGGAATATCATAGATTAGATAAAATTCTTAATCCTTGGCCACAATGGGGACCAATTGGATAATCCAATGTGGCACACGACCCAATAATCATTTCAAACCTTCGGTTGTAAATATGAGGCTTAATCAAACGGTGAAAGGATTTAGCTCTTTCGACTCTCCTTATTATTCACCACTTACCATACTAACAATGTCAATTCGTTAGGTAGTTCAATAAACTCAAAATGATTTGTGGTTAATTGGTTTCTCATCGAACTTATATATGACAATTTTTTGTCACCTTCAAACTCAATCTATCATCCGTTCTCATAAGATTTGACAAATAACACGAAGATAAAAAAAAATAGCTCACAAATAATAATGCATAGATTGTTTGATTCATAGTTTATTCTTTTTGTCAATGCATCCTAGAGCTTTGGTTGCGCAGATCTATCTTATTCTTGATACACAAAGGCATATAAACTTGTATATTGGAGAGTCAAACTGGTGCAATACCTTTTCATGTTTTATTCCTTGCACCAACCCTCCATCACTCCTTTCCCATTCATCATGTCACTCAATATAAACTCCTTTCCCATTCATCATGTCACTCAATATAAACGATAAGATTTCAATTATGAATTAGATTGTATTGTTATAACAAACTTATTTTACTCCTTTGACTTCTCCACTTTGTTAGGAGATTTGGGTGTATATATTATGTAACTAGGAGAGCGATTAAAAAAATACAACAAAAAAAGTTAAATTAATAATATATATAATAACATACGTTATGAATTAATAAGATATAAACCTCTTTAAATACAACATTGGATAGTGACCTATGCAATTAGGAGAAATGTTAAGATCATTATATTTAAACATATTCAATATTTAAAGGTTAACTTATAACATACTATTAGGATATTTAACAAAATTTTATATATATTCATTCAAATGGAATATTTCCATAACTTATTAATTAGGATTTCCAAATATAACATAATTGATTAACTTGATAAAATATGAAGTTGCTTACATGTTATCTACATAGCATTTTATGTGAAGGATTTAGAATGATGTAATATAAAAAAGTCATCTTACTTTAATAGTATAGTTAAATTAGATTTGTTATTCTACAAAACCAATCTTATATGTGTTTTCTTTAGAGCGTATAACACGGAATTTTCAAACCAACCCCTCCTTATTTGGTGAGCCCATAGGTATTACAAAACATTAAGTAAATAAACTTTAATAAAATCTTCAATATAAATAAAGAAATTATAAACAAAATCGAAACCGAGTGAGCTCAATATGATTTTTTAAAAGATTGGGTTTTGCAATTCAAAAAGGGGTAGCGGCGCAGCTTGTTGCCCGCTTGCCTTCTGTTTCGATGTAAAAAAAAAAAAAAATTAGTAATGGCCTAAAGTCCTAAACAAACCCAGTTTGTTATCTGTTAATGGGCTAAATAGCTTAAATAAAACCCAATGTCCCAACCTCAAAACTGAAACCCAATGTGATTTGTAACCGATTTTAATAATAGTAATTGATTTTCAGAATTGAGTATGAGCGAAGGTTAGCCTCTTTTTTTTTTGTGTGTGTGTGTCTTGCTCTTCAAATGCTTGATTATGTGAAATATGAATATATGATGCTGCATTTTATTATGTGACTTGACTGACTCAACTCAACCCAAAAAGTTTGACGGCAGATAGCTATAAATCCAAACATCAAAAAATACAACACAAAGAAAATCCTGGTTCCACCACTGAATTTCCATAACTCCACCCTCATCGTGACAGCCACTCATACGGTTATACCCATTTTATAGCTACCCAAATTGGTATTACCAAACCAATCGATAAACTTAACTTTCATGTCACCACATCCGCCACTTTCCTATGTATATAACCAAGCCTCACATGATCCACACTGGAACACAACTGTGAAGGGTGAATACAATGCTCTTTTTCAATGACATTTGCGTTTTCCTTCTTAGCCCACTAAGTTGCTAATGTGGTCATATAAAAACAAGCTTCCTGGTAATGGGTCTTCAGCTCGTTATAATCTAGTACAAAGTGTACCAAACATATCGAGATTGATATTTACTTTAACGAAAAATATTGATAAGAGTATACATCTTGTATTCTTCATGTTCCTTCAAGCTCGTAATGCGCTTACATCTTCATCAAAACGTTTGCAAAGACAACAAAAACGGGTAAGCCAAAGCTAAAATATTAGGCTTTTTCCACATCCTAATATTTTAAACTGTGTTGAGGGACAATCTGATAATCTGAAACTATGTTTCTCATAAATTTGTAAAAATATAGTTACGCCATAAAACACGCAACTACAATGCTTGAAACACTAAACAGGTAGTTATTACTTCATTAAGCATCCAACATAACCCAAAACTAAATAAACAAGTAAAAAGACCATCCAAGAATCCAAAGAATATGTTTTTTTTTCAACTTTTTATAAAATAAATAATGATGATTTGAATTTTGAGCCCATAACCTTTCACCAAAATTATTGTCATTAGTGCAAAAAAAGAAAAAAAGAACAAGAAAACAAGAGTGCAAATGTAATGAATGTAACAATGAAATGGAAGCCTGATAATACCGAAATCCCAGGTGCGTTAGTGAGGTCTAACAAGCCTAAAGCTTTGATTCACCATTTACATTCAAACTCATTCACCAAACCCACTTCAAGATCCATCCATCCAGAACTCATTCATGGTTTCTCATAAGATTTGCACAAATAGCCCAACACCAAGATACCCATTTCAAGACCATTCCATGGACACATCTGTCACGTTCGGGCTCACATTACTCGGCCCAGAAGACACCGGATTTTGTGGGGCAGCAGCTCCAAAAGTAAACTTGGTTGGCGGAGGAATATCTGCACGAGCAAAAATAGAGGTAGCGGCGGTAGCAGTGGTGTTGAAAGCTGGGAAGGCGGCTGGAGGTGGCATGGTGGTTGAGTTTGTAAACCCGAAGCTGAACGGGGCTCCACCACCTGAGATGAGGGGCAGAGAACCGCCACTGGCCGGCATACCTGCCTGAAGGTTCTGTGCATACTCTTGTAGTTGTTGCATAATGTCTACAAAAAAATTAATGACATGTAATTGCTGAAATTACTTAAAATTTGCTAATAATTCTTTTATTATTATTATTATTATTAAATATACCTGGATTTAAGTCAACTGGCGGTCTGCGTTCTTTAACCCATTGGTAACTCTGGTCAAATGTCCACCTTCGGCTCTTCATTAGATATGCCATGACCACAGCCGGCGACCTGTAAAAAAACACAGCATGATTCTCATAAAAAAAACCAAACATATATGCAAATATGAATATAAAAAAAGAATAAAATAGAGCAATTAAACAATTTCAGTTTCAGCAAGAGTTCACCTGTTTTTTCCTGACATGCAGTGAACAAGAACTCGAGCTTTATCCTTTTCACATTGCTCTGTAAACAAGTTTTGATGTTAGTATTTTAGTGTAATTGGATTAACTGGTCGATCAATTTAATCATAGTAAATATTAAGCAAGTTCGGGATGTATGGAGTGCACGCTTTCTTTAGTTTACTATGATGTTAGGGGCGAAGCCCCTAACGAACGGGGGTCCGGGGGCAGCGCCCCGGTTGCGGGGTTCTAGGGGCGGCAGCCCCTAGCAGGGTCCAAGGGGCAGCGCCCCTGGCTTTATTTTCGTTAATATTGCTTCATTAAAATTTCATTAGAAAAATGAATTTTATGATTATGTCACACATAATCATAAGTTTAATTTGGAGTTTATTTATTAACTGCTTAATGCAGTTATCTAACTTTGAAACTGCCTGGAAACTGCCCCAGGTTAATATATCGTTCATATTTGGATTGACGTTTTTCTCTGGTTCATCTTCCTCACAAATTCCATACGAAATTCTTGTCTCAAGTTAGAGTTTTATCCGATTAAAGTATTTCGGAGAACCACCAAAATAACTTTTAATCTGAAAGTTATCACACGACTCTCTAAATAATCCATGTTGCTATTTTGAAATCCCCAACAAAAGATTAAAAGTTATTGCTTGTTGAAAGATGTCAAACGGAGAGTCTTCTAAGAACGTGATTGAGAAATTCGGGAAATTGGAGAAGTTTGAAGGGATCGATTTTCATAGATGGCAGAAAAAGATGCACTTCTTTTTAACCACTCTCAAACTTGTGTACGTACTGAGTACACCGTGCCTGCAGTGGAGATGAGTGATGATGAGAACGTGACAATGCAGCAGACCCGAAGGCAGACCAAATGGAAAAACGATGATTATCTGTGTTGAGGTCACATATTAAATGGTATGTCTGATTCATTGTTTGATGTTTATCATAGTGTAGAATCTGCTAGTGAATTATGGGAAACTCTAGAATCAAAATACATGGCAGAAGATGCATCTAGTAAGAAATTCCTTGTTGGTAATTTCTTAAACTATAAGATGGTTGATTCTAGATCTGTGATGGAACAATATAATGAGTTGTTGAGAGTGTTAGGGCAGTTTAAGCAGTATAACATGAACATGGATGAATCAATTGCTGTGTCGAGCATGATTGATAAATTACCTCCTTGGAAAGATTTTAAAAACACCATGAAACATAAGGAGGAATATACCATGGTTGAATTAGGAACCACATTTCAAATAGAAGAGTCTATAAGGGCTCAAGAGAAAGTGTGGATTAAAGAACCCACGGGCCCTAATTCTGTTAACATGGTGGAATCATCCAAGGCTGCTGAAAAACGCAAAGGGAAACGAAAGTTTCAAAGTTCCAACAATTTCAATCCCAATAAGAAGTCAAAGTCAGTGTGTTGGAAGTGTGGAAAGCCCGATCACTTTAAAAAGGACTGTCGGACCGGTAAAAGTGATGGAAAAGGCAAGTTAGATGGTGCTGGTCCAAGCAGGTCTAAGGACTCGGGAAAACAACAAGGTCAAGCTTTAATACCTAATTATAATTCAGTACGGAATTATTGTTCTTTAATATCTCAAGCATGTTATGTGCAGGATGATGATATTGCCTGGTGGGTGGATTCAGGAGCAACAAGTAATGTTTGCAAAAATCTCCAATGGTTTAGGAAGCTTGAACCAGTTGAAGATGGATCTATTTTAATCATGGGAAACGTTGCTACTGAACCTATCAAGGGTTTAGGATATGTTGAACTTTTATTTTCTTCCGGAAAACATTTGCTTTTAAATAATGTCTTGTATGTCCCGGGATTCGAAAGAATCTGTTGTCTGGTATTGCTTTGAATAATTATGGTTACAAACAAGTGATCGAAAGTGACAAGTTTATCTTGTCAAGACATGGTGCCTTTGTTGGCTTTGGTTATCTTTGTAATGGGATGTTTAAGTTGAATTTGGATGTTCCTTTTCATAATTCTGTTTGCATGATTTCTACTAGCTCTAATAGAACTTTGGATAAATCTGTTTTATGGCATGCTAGATAAGGACATGTTCATTATAAAAGGTTAAAAGATATGTCTAAAATAAGTTTAATACCTAGTTTTGATATTATTAGTGGAAAATGTCATACTTGTGATTTAACTAAGATAACTAGAAAACCTTTTACAAATCGAGTAAATAGAGAATCCAAAGTATTAGAACTGATTCATAGTGATTTATGTAATTACAATGGTACACCATCTTTAGGAAATAAAAGATATGTAATTACATTTATTGATGATTCTTCTAGATTTTGCTTTGTTTATTTATTACATGCTAAAGATGAATCACTTGACAAATTTAAAATATATAAACAAGAAGTTGAATTACATCAAAATGAGTTGATCAAAAATCTTCGTACTGATAAAGGAGGTGAGTATTATGATCCGAAATATTTTCAATCTACGGGTATAATACATCAAACAACGGCTCCTTATACACCACAACAAAATGGTGTGGCGGAAAGGAAGAATAGGACCTTAAAAGAAATGGTTAATGCCATGTTATCCTATTCGGGTTTAAGTGATGGATTTTGGGGTGAGGCTATGTTAACAACATGTTATTTATTGAATAGAGTTCCAAATAAATGGAATAAAATAACCCCATATGAACTTTGGTACAAAAAGTCACCAAATTTAAGTTTTCTTAAAGTTTGGGGGGTGGTTAGGCTAACTGAACCAAAAAGGAAAACTTTGGGTGAAAGAGGTATAGATTGCATATTTATTGGTTATGCTGAGCATTCCAAGGCTTATAAGTTTTATGTATTAGAACCTAATGACTCAGTGTCTATAAACACTCTTATAGAGTCAAGAGATGCAATATTTGATGAACAAAGATTCACTTCCGTACCTAGACCAAAGGACATGAGTCATAGTTTGAAGATATCTCAAACTATAGATGAAGATGTACCATCAACCAGCTGAACCAAGAAAAAGTACAAGAATAAATAAACCTAAAAATTTTGGTGATGATTTTCAAGTTTATTTAGTTGAAGGGTCAAGTGATGGGATTGTATCCCAATATCAATATTGTTTTAATATTGAGGAGGATCCAAGAACATTTAGTGAAGTAATGGCATCTAGGGATGTTGCTTTCTGGAAAGAAACAATTCAAGATGAAATTGATTTTATAATGCAAAACAATACTTGGAAATTGACTGACTTACCCCCTGGGTGTAAACCATTGGGAAGTAAGTGGATTTTCAAAAAGAAAATGAAGGTGGATGGTAGCATAGACAAGTTTAAAGCCTGATTGGTTATCCAAGGTTTTAGACAAAAGGAAGGCATTGACTTCTTTGATACATATGCACCAGTTGCTAGGATTTCGACCATTAGGTTGTTAATAGCACTTGCTGCAATACACAATCTTGTAATTCACCAAATGGATGTAAAAACTGCATTTTTGAATGGTGAATTGGATGAGGAGATCTATATGAAACAACCTGAAGGCTTTGTTTTGCCTGGAAATGAGAATAAGGTTTGTAAATTGATCAAATCGTTGTATGGTCTTAAGCAAGCACCAAAACAGTGGCATCAAAAATTTGATGATGTGATATTTTCTAATGGCTTTATACTAAATCAAGCTGACAAATGTGTATATAGTAAATTTGATGCATCTGGTAAAGGAGTAATAATTTGCTTATATGTAGATGACATGTTGATATTTGGCACTAACCAAGATCAAGTTGATAACACAAAGAAATTTTTGTCATCTAAATTTGCCATGAAAGACATGGGGGAGGCAGAGGTGATTCTTGGTATAAAAATCACACGTAATAACAATGGTATTACAATTTCTCAATCTCATTATATTGAGAAGGTTTTGAAGAAATTTAACTTTAAAGATTGTTATTCCGTGAGTACTCCCATGGATCCTAATGTTAAGCTCCTACCAAATAAAGGTATTGCTGTAAATCAGTTGGAATACTCAAGAGCTATTGGATCACTCATGTATGCTATGATAAGCACTAGGCCTGATATTGCTTATGCTGTTGGAAAGCTTAGTAGATATACTAGTAATCCAAGTTCATATCATTGGCAAGCAATTAATTGAGTATTTAGATACTTGAAAGGAACCATGGACTATGGTTTAAGTTACAAAGGATTTCCTTCTATTTTAGAAGGATATTCTGATGCGAGTTGGATTACTAATATGGAAGATCATTCTTCCACAAGTGGATGGGTATTTCTACTTGGAGGAGGTGCTATATCTTGGGCATCTAAAAAGCAAACTTGTATAACTAACTCGACAATGGAATCTGAGTTTGTGGCATTAGCAGCAGCTGGTAAAGAAGCTGAGTGGCTAAGAAATTTAATAAATGAAATTCCATTGTGGCCTAAACCGATATCTTCTATATCTATCCGATGTGATAGTGAAGCTACTTTGACTAAGGCATATAGTCAAGTGTATAATGGCAAGTCTAGACACTTAGGTGTTAGACATAGCATGATTCGTGAACTTAAAACGAATGGAGTAATATCGGTGGAGTTTGTGAGAACTCACATGAATTTAGCCGATCATTTAACCAAAGGGTTGAGTAAGGATCTTGTGCACAACGCTATAGGGATGGGTTTAAAGTCCATCTAAAATCTTCCATGTTAAGATACCCAATTCCCATCTAATATGACATTAGGTGCTGAATTCAATGTGGAAAGCTTAACATCTGAAGATTGGAACACATTATTATTTACATCCCAAGGTATGTGTTCAGACCTGCAAGTTGAGGAGGTTGAAGTATAACTTCTTAATAGTTCTTTTGAAAAATTGCATATGCAGGTGCAAGAACAAAAGAACTACCTATATGAGTATGAAGTTTAGCTGCTTCAAGAAGCTGGGACTTGGCTTTGATATGCTTATGAAGGATTAGGACACCAAGCTAGTAAAATAAAGTGTCATGTAAGAATATGTAAGTATGTAAACTTATGTGTATATTATCTTCGAGTATTCACTATGAATAGCAAGGGTTCAATCCATAGCGACACCCCGATATTCGGATATTTGGAATGTGTAATACACTAAGATGAAATTCAATCGTCACGACATTTCATTTATGCATAAGTTTGTTTGTTTGTGAGAAGTTTTAGTTAATCAAGGATTGCACTAAAACGGGGGAGGATTGTTAGTATTTTAGTGTAATTGGATTAATTGGTCGATCAATTTAATCATAGTAAACATTAAGCAAGTTCGGGATGTGCGGAGTGCACGCTTTCTTTAGTTTACTATGATGTTAGGGGTGAAGCCCCTAACAAACGAGGGTCCGGGGGCAGCGCCCCCGGTTGCGGGGTTCTAGGGGCGGCAGCCCCTAGCAGTGTCCAAAGGGCAGCGCCCCTGGCTTTATTTTCGTTAATATTGCTTCATTAAAATTTCATTAGAAAAATGAATTTTATGATTATGTCACACATAATCATAAGTTTAATTTGGAGTTTATTTATTAACGAATTTTGAATAGATAACTGCTTAAAGCAGTTATCTAACTTTGAAACTGCCTGGAAACTGCCCTAGGTTAATATATCGTTCATATTTGGATTGACGTTTTTCTCTGGTTCCTCTTCCTCACAAATTCCATACGAAATTCTTGTCTCAAGTTAGAGTTTTATCCAATTAAAGTATTTTGGAGAACCACCAAAATAACTTTTAATCTGAAAGTTATCACACGACTCTCTAAATAATCCAGGTTGCTAGTTTGAAATCCCCAACATTTGATAGCATGTTTTAGTCTATTCGAAAAAACATTTTAAATGATAATATCATCAAATATACAAAGCTCAATATTATGGTTGTTATAGCACTGGCTTGTGCAATGGTAAGTCCTCTGCATAAACACAGTGTATAGAAGTATATGCATTCAAAGTAAATCACATTAAGAGATTATGCAACAGTATAAATTATCACTTACTACTTTCATGACAGAAAAGGGGAAAAATGTATGTATAATATGTATATGCACGGAGGCGTGTTCATTGTTTAATACGAGACCATTTTTAAGTAGAGAATTGTGAGAGAGAGAGAGAGAAAGAGGTGGTTATGCATTACATAACCGCCTTATGTATCGCTGTTTAAACCATATGTACACCTAGTTTTTAACCCGGCGCAAGGTTGGTAAATCCGAACGTTGGTAAGACACAAGCATTACCGGTCCTAAGTGTTGAGACGGTAAGTTGACATGAATTCGGTCAGTTTCTGTTACATGTGTTATTGTACGGAAACTAAAACAAAAAAAAGTTATAAAAATTGAGATGGAACATTGGGATAGCGTTGGTCGGTGAAACTCGAGCGTTGGTAAAATCCGAGAGTTGTTGGTCCCTGGCAGTGAGTCCATGCAAATTTGGTTGGGTTTTTCATGTTCGTTATAAAACCGGACTAAAAAAAAAAGAATTGTCATTAGGTCAGTTTTGTTACAGTACAACTAAACAAAATGCGCTAAGTCTACGCAAATTATGTCAGTTTTTATCACATCTGTCACGGTATATTGGTATTGGAACTAAACTATCACATCTGTCACGGTATATTGGTATTGGAACTAAACTAATAAAAAACAAACATAACAAAGATAATTAGAAATATAATTATCAAAGTTTAAAACAAAAGACAAAACAAAAAAAAACAAAAAAAACAAAACTTGGTCCAATGGAATGTTGCCAAATGGACCAATCATAGTCCAGCGTCGCCAAACTTCTCTTTAATATATATTAGTAATGTTTCTCGCAGTTCTCTACTTAAATTAGTTCTATATTGAACAACCCTTTATACACATCACATGCAGGGGAAAAATCTATGTAGAACACTAAATATTGCCAAAATAAGCTTCTTAAAACTTTTTTAAAATAAAAGACAGTGCTAGAAATATAATGTTTATTCGTCTCTCCTGTAATTTGAAAAAATATATATATGAGGACATTCCGTTTATTTATACAACCTACACATGTGTAAGTCATGTGTAGGTTATATTACCTACGCATAACCTATATATTTGTAGGTAAACGGTTAATCAATTTAAAACATATGAAGAAAATTAGTCAGATGGTCTTTTTTATTTACACAGGCGTAGACATTTGTGTGGAAAAAGTACCAGGTTAAAAAAAATATGAACTATTGATTTAAAATTAAACAATTTATGTTACTTTGCTCTGTTTGTTCTCGCAATAATTTGGCATTCTGCAATAACTTGTTAAAACAAACAAATAACAATATAGCAGGACAGCACATTTCAAAATACGAGGATATTGATAACAAAATTATAAGATTTCTAATTATGTTCAGCAGGCAGACCTCTGCATCTGTGAGCAACCTTAAAAATACAATGAGACCGAACAGTTTTGAAAATATGAAACTCTTTTCACTCTATTAAATCATATGCTGATGATTATATTATACAATCTCTACATCTTATCATATAACTAATCGAACAATTTGGGCTCTTGAACATAGTAAACCAAAGTAACAACCATAATAATCTTGTATAATTGTAACACGTATACATACCTAGATACTCGACTGCATTATCGAAGGCTAGAATTGGGTTATCGGGAAGGCAGTGATAAGTAAATGAGTTCTTGTAGAGATTCTGACACGCTGCTACAGTCTGCAAATACATAGATCTTTATTAATAGCTTAACAAGTAATCAACAACTTCAATTAAGCAATATAAGATGATTAGCAATACTAACAAAATACAAGGAGTGAGTGACTGACATTAAGAATGCGAGTGATCCCAAGAGTCTTGAGAAGCTCGGAGCGAGAGGCGTTGTCGTAGCTGCCAAGATACAGCAACTCCGGCAATATTACCGACGGAAAGGCGCTGACTTGAACCTAAGTGAACCCTTGGCAGATTATAGATAATCTGGGGTTAAGTAATGTTTCCCACGAGGATGAGGTTCAGCAGAGAAGATTGTTCTTCAGATGACCTGCAAAACAGACACCGTAAGCTCGTCACTGAGAAGGGGGGGTTCCTCCTTGTGACCACCCTCCGGCGTGAGAATCAGACTAGATTGCTCTGAATATAAGTGTATATTAAGAGATTGCTAGATAAGATGAGATATCAGATGATGTCCTTACCATTCCAAGGTGTTGGAGTATTTATAGCCGAAGGTAGGTTTCCTAGAAGGTACAGCCGGCTGAATAGTATTCCTGTTCCACCAACAGTGGACTACGCACAGGCCATGCTGGTTGGTGGATAGGCTACGGCCAACAGTAAAGGTCGGCTGTACACTGTTCCATTACTGCCGGCTACGCACTGTTCCACCAACTGTAGGCTGCGCACGTCCCATCGTAAGGGTTGGTGAGTAGGCAGCGGCTAATAGTGACAAACAGTACTAGAGGGTGCTCCTCCTCGTATTGTTGTCGGTGAGCTGTCACCCTGTGATTGGTTCATGGGCTGTTCTGGTCAAATTGTCTGTTCCGCCTATACCTTAGTAGGTATAGTACGAAAGATCTTCCAGAAGCATACGGACTGGCTCATTTAGGCGGGAGTATTCCTGCCTTGCTCATTCCTTCATGTGACTACTGAAGTAGCTAATGCCTTGTGCGTGTAGCCTTGCTGTTAGTGCGGGTAGCCTTCCCTGATGGCTTGTATCCGCAGCTGCGGGAACAGGCGGGGTACTTCACCATTGGGAGGCATTCCCTGCGGGTACAGCTGGCGTACTGCGCGTAAGGTTCTCTGAGCATGGTGGGTCCTGCTGGAGCAGTTGGTCGTTGCGCAGACGTCCCTGTTCAAGGTGAGTCTTGCGGGTCCAACTGGGCTCTGCTGGGACCTACCTCTTCAAGTCCCCCCGGTCCAATGTTCTTCTCATGAATTATTAATAAGTGAGGTGAACTTTTGGACTTAGCAAGGGGTTTTGAAAAGGGTTTAGTTTTTAGGTTTTCCGTGGTGATTCTCCCCGCGGTTTTCCTGATGTCACGCAGAAATTCCCGACTTTTCTGCTTGATCTTAGGGTATGAAGCGGGTAGGTTTGTAACCTTCTCGCAAGTCAGGAGCGTTGAGTCCCACTTGTGTGGATTCTCCATGGGGTTTTGATAGTTTTCAACATAGTGATCAATTATGCTAAAACCACCAATTCCATCTTGGAGTTTCAAACAATATAGTTCTCGACGTTCCCGTCATGCGGGGATGTTATTCCCGTTTCCGCAAGCATGGCCCAGAAGATCCTTCTTGGTTTGAATTCCCTGCAGAGTGCTAAGTATGTAAAGGGTTTTGCCTTGACACTGTACCCGCACTCGTCTTACGTTTACTTTATTCCCAAGGTATTCCTGGTGTCAATTCCCTGCGGGTGCTAAGTATGTGAAGGGTTTTGCCTTGACACTGTACCCGCACCCGTCTTATGGTTACTTGGTTACCAAGGTAAGGGGTATTTTCCCGCTTACTTTTGAATCTTTTTGAATTTTTTTGAAATTCGAAGAGTTGGTGAAAGGATAAGAACAGTTCAAACGTCTGAAACGTCGTGCGACGGTTTCTTCTGACTGTGTCAGGACGTGCAGGAAGTTATGGTGACGTGACAGTACCTGGTCATTCCAGACGTTTTTTCAGGCGCGTGGGCGCGTTTTTTCGGGCGCGTGGCCGCGAAATTAATGGTACGCGTCCTTTCAACAGCTGTTGCCAGCTTGCTTTTTGCCACGTTTCATAGTTTCATTGCACCTTCGATTTCTCTCTCTTCCGCATTAAATGCATCGCATTAATTGCGATTAGTATATAAAGGGGGAGAGGGTTCTTTGTAATCCACACTTTCACTCTTCTCTTCATCTTAAGAACGATTTCCGGCGAATACTCATCTTTCAGTCGAGCATTCTCTTGAAATCGTTTTCTTCTTTCTTTTTGCAAGATGTCGTCTCGTGATCTCGAATGTACAGCCGATGACAAGAGTACTGCTGGCGAGTGCCAGTGTGCTCTGCCTGGCGATCTGTATCAGTACATCGTCAGGAAGTTCATGCTCGAGTCTCTCGAGCCTGAGTTTCCTGAACCCCACCAGACGGTGTATGATGCCCCCAGAGGCAAGATCGGGGTTTATGCTGCATTCTTTGTTTATGGGAATCTTAGGTTCCCATTGACAAAGTTTGTTTACCGTGTCCTTGAGAGGCACGGTGTGCACCTGACCGAGGTGCACCCAATGGCGATTGCCAAGATTCGGCACTTCGAGTGGGTGTGCCGGATTCTGGGCATTGAGCCCTATGTTGACCGCCTGATGACCTTCTACACTTGGAGGTGCATCCAGGGGTGGTACACGTTGATAACCCGGATTAAGGGTTTGAAGATTTGCGCAACCGAGCGCAGTCTTCGCTCGTGGAAGCGAGAGTTCTTCTACATCTCCGCTCGCGCCATCCCCCTTGCCATGAAATTTAAGAACGGGCAAGCACTTCCCAGCCTTCACGCCTCCAACTACGAAGAGGCGGAATGGTTTTCGAAGATATCCCGAGTCCAATCTCCGGTTTACCGGTTTGCGGAGTCCGGGATGGTGATGCTGGGGATGAGCCGGGTGTGGAAGGATGCGGATGCGCATAAGATCCCAGTCGTCCTCGAATACGGTTCGAACTCTGTTCCTTACGGTATGCTTTGTTTCTTTTTGTTGATTTAGAATCTCTTCTAACTTTTTTCCTGTTTATTTCAGAGGGGAACGACTTGCAGTCGCTCCTGAACCCGCGGGAGGCTGACGGTCCCGCTCGGATGGGTACTCGCGCTCTAGACGAGAACGAGTTGCCCATCCTAGAACAAACGGCGGATCGGTTCGTGGAGGTCTACCCGCTAGGCCACGAGATCCTTAGCGCCAGGCGGCCAGGTAAGGCGCTATTCGACCCTCGACCCCTCAATGTTGAAACCTCTACTGGAATTCCTTTAATCGTATGTTCTGATGAGGAATCCGCAGATGGTCCTCCGTTAGTGCGGAAGAAGAAGGCTGCCGGCGGGAAGGGGAAGGAGAAGGTGGCCTCCACTGCCGATCCGGCGCCTCGGTCTGATTCGGAGACCGAGAGCGAAGAGGTGGCGGGGAATCCCGGTGGTGATAAGACCACCGCTCCGGAGGCTGCGACTGTCACCTCCGGAGAGCCCCGGATGACGACGGTGAGCGGCGCAAAGAGGCCGGCTCCATCGGGTTCATCCCCGCCTGTCCGTACTTTCAGGCTCAAGAAAACCCGTGAGTACAAAACTTCCTTTATATTTTAACTTCATAGTTTTTTCATCATTAATACTTATCTTCTTTGTGCAGGCGTGGATGTTGATGCATTCCAGGGTGGAGCGCAGAGGAGTACCTCCCCGCCAATGACGGTAGGCTTGGTCAGCCTACCTGAGGCGACGACCCAGGCGCCTGCGCCTGCTTCCGCCGGTTCAGTTGCTCACTCCTTTGAGCCGACTGTTCCAGCTGTGATGACCTCACCGCCGGCTGTGAGTGCTATTTTTACAGCATCTTTCACTGAGCCGGCGGTTACTTTTGCTGCGGACTCCGCAACGGCGACCGTGGCGGCTGTTACCATGCCGCCTCCGTCATCGGCCACGACGGCCGATCCTTCAGGTATGCCCGGGGCTTATCGCCAACCTCTGCCTCCTTCCCATCTGCCTGACCTCTTGGATGGATTTCCGTTGGGTTCAGGTGATGGGTTTGGCGGCTATCGGCCTGTTATTGACCCTACAGGTGCGTAGGGTTCTTTTGGCCTATTTTATATATTTTTATCATCTTTTCCTAACTGCCTTATGTTTTTTGCAGTGTCGGATTCCAATGAAGTGTATGTTCCACGTTGGAACATCCGCCGAGGAACAACCCTTCGCACCCCTGTGGAGTGCGTGGAGTGGCCTCGTCACGCTGCTCCCAGTGGTGCGTTGGGGGAAGCCATGGCTAGCTACCAGGAGGGTAGGCTAACCAATGAGCTTCGGGTTCTCCTGGCCCGGATGCAGCCGCGCGTCGAGCTGCTTTGTCGTGAAAACGACAAGTTAAAAGCAGCTCGCATTAAAGAAGTAGCTCAAGCGCGGGCTGTCCGGGAGGAGAACCAAAGGCTTACCGCAGTGGCTGCGGAAAAGGAGAAGGCCTTCAAGGCCCTCGAGGTTGAAGTTCAGGCCCGGCTCGAGGCCCGTTCCAAGGCTGCCCAAGCTGTTAATGAACAGCTTCGGCTGGCTAAGGAAACTGCAAGGAACGCAACCGAGAGGGCCACCAAGGCTGAAGCTGTTGCTGAGCCTCTACGCGTGGAGAATGAGGAGCTTAAGGCCAAATTAGAGGCTCTCCAGCAGGCTCATGATGCCTTGGCGATGGAAGACGCCAAAAAGCTCCAGGAGATCTTGGACCAGAGGGGGGTGCTTGACCATACTGAGCGGAAGCTAAAGGGCGTCGAAGAGGCTGCTGCAAAGGAAGTGTTGCTTGCCAACCTTAATAAAAGTGAAGCCGAACGCGCCTGTACCCAAGCTCAAGCCGCCCTCCAAGAAGCTCTGGTTGCCAAGGAATGGCTTCTTCGAGAAGCGTTGTCTCAGGTAAGCTTTTCATGTCTTTACGCTTTTCTTTGTAAATAGAAAAGGTTCTGATACTTGTATTTTTTCTTTGTAGGTTGTGCATCGGGTCTTCTCAGAGACGTCTTATGACGATGCTATGAGCGCAGCCCTCAACGTTTCTCATGAGGATGGGGAAAAGGCCGGCTTCCTGCTTGGTCTAGGGTTCGTTGAGAAAGGCATCCCGCCTTCCAACTTCCCTTTGTATAATGTTGATACTGAAGCTGTTTATGACCAAGCAGTGAATCAGTATGCCGCCTTCCCGCATCCGGTGGTGGAGAAGGTGAATGAAGTCGCTGCTGCTGATGATGGGCTAGCTATCCTTAAAGCTTTCCTTGACCCACCACGCTCTACTGATGGAGCGGGTCCAAGTGGAAGTGGTCCTGAAGCTTGTTTCTGAAGATCCCTTTCCACCATTTAGCGTAGATTTTTGCTTTTGTATAGCTATCTTTGTAATATTTGAATTTGATGGAATAAAGATTGTGTTAGTTCTTTGCCTTGTTTATTTTACGCCTGTTTTGATCTAACTTAGCAACTTCTTTAGTACTTAGATAAGTTAACTTTTTAACGTGGTAAATTATAAGTTTGTTTCGCTTCCTCTTTTATGATTGTGCGGGTATGAACGTCACTTACACCTAGTAGGATGGCTCAACTTTACTTATATCTGACCTGCGTGGAAGTTTTCCTCATCTTTTCCTTTGAAATTTTCTAAGTGTTCAGAATAAGTTAACCTTTGAACGTGGTAGATGATAGGTTGAAGTTTTGCTTCCTTGTTCGTGATTGTGCGGGTAAGACCGTCACTTGCACTTACAAGGATGGCTAAACTTTACTTACATCTGACCTGCGTGTAGGTTTTCCTTAAAACTTGAGATTTTTAGCGTTGTGTTTATGCGGGTTTTGCCGCCTTCCACACGTAACGACTTACTTCTTCCCCCATTTATGCGGTGAATACCGGCACATCAGTGTGGGAAGTTCATAAGTATAAAGGTAAGGCTATCAACACATTGTGAAAGGAGAATCATTTCCATTAGAAGTGGCTCTAGGCCTTTTCTTTACAAGTTTGGAATTGATCTACATATAACATTTGCGTAATTGAGCTCCATTCCATGTTCTTGGGATGGGAGTGCCATCGAGCCTTTCGAGCCGGTATGCGCCCTTTCCCAGGACTTCTTTGATAATGTATGGCCCTTCCCAGACCGGGGCCAGCTTTCCTGGGCGTTCTTGGTTCGAAGCCTCGTTGTTACGCAGTATGTAGTCTCCTACATTGAAGTTGCAGAGTTTTACCCGCGTGTTGTAGTACTTTTGCATTTGTCGCTTGTAGTTCTCTTCACGCACTGCGGCTAAGTCTCTGCGTTCCTCGGTTAGCATAAGGTCCAACCGTCTTTCCGCATCATTGTCTTCTGGCTGAATCAAGACCCTTGGTGAGGGTAAACCAATTTCGACCGGGACCATGGCTTCAGTGCCATAAGTGAGGCTGAACGGGGTTTCTCCCGTACTGGCCTTCTTCAGCGTTCTGTTTGCCCAAAGGACGTGCGGAAGCTCGTCCACCCAGCCGGATCTGTGTTCCAAGAGTCTTTTCTTTATGCCTTCGACGATGCTCTTATTTGCTCTTTCCACCTCACCATTACCTTGCGGGTGTACCACTGATGTAAAGGTGTGGGTGATTTGAAGTTCTTTCAGCCACTGTTGTAGCTTCTTGTCAGCAAAGTTGGTGCCGTTATCGCTCACCAAATTCTGTGGAAGTCCGAAACGACAAATAATAAATTCCCAAATAAATTTTTTGATATGTTTCGCGGTTGTTTGGGCTAAGGGTTTTGCTTCTATCCACTTGGTGAAGTAGTCGATGGCTACCACTAGGAACTGAAAATTTCCTGCTGCTGTAGGAAATGGGCCTGTCACATCGATGGCCCACTTCTGAAATGGCCATGAAGAGGTGACTGGAACAAGTTCATTCTTCGGGCGATGCGTGTTGGGTGCGTAGAGCTGGCAAGACCTGCATTTTCTGATGTATGCCGGCGCATCCGTATGCATCCCCGGCCAAAAGTATCCCGCGTTGTTTAGCTTAGCTACAACAGCGCGGGGACCTGCGTGTATTCCACAGATGCCTTCGTGTACTTCCCTTAGGAGGTAGTCAGCATCTTGGTTGTCCACGCATCTCAAGAGTGGGCCAAGAAAGTTACGTCTGTAAAGGATGTCATCGATGAGTTGATAATTCAGTGCTTTACAGCGTAGTTTTCTTGCCTGTGCTTTTGACTCTGGTAGTGTACCTGCCGCAAGGTATTTTATTATTGGTGTCATCCACGTTTCCGTGCCGGTTTGGATGACACAAATTTCCTTGTGCGGGACCGAAGGTGTCTCGAGGAGTTCAATGCGGATATCCTTTCCTAAGTGGGTGAAGGCTAATGATGCAAGCTTGCTTAACGCATCCGCAGATTTGTTTTCACTTCGCTTGACGTGTATGACTTTGCAGTCGTTGAAATCGCGCATAAGGGATTTTGCTTGTGCGAGGTACAGAGCCATTGTGTCGTTCACGGCCGTGTACGTCCCGTTGATTTGATTGGCTACTAACATGGAATCCACGTGGGCTTCCAAGTTTTTCACTCCCATTTTACGCGCAATTCTCAACCCAGCCAAGATTGCCTCATACTCGGCTTCGTTATTCGTACTTGGAAAATCCAGTCGAATAGCGTAAGTGTATTCTTGGCTTGCTGGGTTGGTTAGTTTCAACCCTGCGCCTGAACCCTCGTTACTGGCTGCTCCATCAGTGTAGAGTCGCCAGACATCATTGATGTCTTGTGCTGGAGAGGGTTGAGCCTCTTCCTGGCACTCTTTTTCCCGCGATGCAGGCACTTCTGCAATAAAGTTGGCCAAAACCTGGCCTTTTATGGCTGGTCTTGGCTTATACTTTATCGCGTACTCCCCCAACTCAATTGCCCATTTGGCTAGGCGTCCCGATAACTCGGGTTTGCCTAGAACGTTTGCAAGTTTGAAGTTGGAGAGAATGGTGATTGGGTGACCCTGGAAATATCGTCTTAACCTGCGTGAAGAGTGTATAAGTGCTAAAACTAATTTTTCGAGGGTAGAGTACCGGGTTTCTACGTCTGTTAGGATACGGCTGACATAATAGATTGGCATCTGGATGCCTTTACGCTCTACTAGCAGGACTGCCCCGGTTGCTCTATCTTTTGCGGAAAGGTATAGGATTAACTCCTCTCCCGCTCTTGGTGCTGTGAGCGTTGGGAGTTCGATCAAGCGTGACCGAATCTCCTGAAAAGCTGCTTCCGCTTCTGGTGTCCAGCGAAAGTGCGTTTTCTTTAAACAGTTTCTCAACGTTGACACAAAGGGAAACGACTTATCCGCGTGGTTTGCCAAAAAGCGATTAAGTGCCACTAGTCGTCCATTCAGTGTCTGAGCCTGTTTAATGGTAGTAGGTGATTCCATTTTGATAATGGCTTCGACCTTTTCATGGTTCGCTCTTTAGCCATCTTTAGTAACGATGACCCCCAAGAACTTCCCTTCTTCCATTCCAAAGGCACACTTGCTCGGGTTGAGCTTCATGTTTATCTTCCTGAGCGTGTTGAAAGTTTCTTCGATGTCTTTCAACATCGCTTCTGGGTCAGGGCTTTTGATGACCAAGTCATCCATGTAGACTTCCAAGTTCCTCCCAATTTGGGCATGAAACTGGTTGTCCATCAGGCGTTGGTATGTGGACCCGGCATTCTTAAGTCCGAATGGCATCATTTGATAACAAAATGTGCCATCGGGCGTCCGAAAAGCGGTTTTGTCCTGATCATCAACGGCCATGTGGATTTGATGGTACCCCTTATACGCGTCCAGGAAGCATTTAAGGCGGAACGGTGCCAACGAATCCACCTTAAGATCAATTTCAGGTAACGGATAACAATCTTTGGGGCATGCTTTGTTCAAGTCCTTGAAATCTATGCACATGCGCCATTGTTTGTTATTCTTCGGTACCATAACGGGATTTGCAACCCAAGTTTGATATCTACTAACGCGTACGATGCCTGCGTCAAGGAGTTCCTTGACTTGGGTTCTACACGCGTTAGTTTGTTCTGGCCCCATTACTCTGCGCTTTTGTACGATTGGCGTAACAGCCGGATCGCATTTGAGCTTATGCTCTACCTTACTTCGGGGTACACCAGTCATGTTAGCTGGTGTCCACGCGAAGATGTCAGCATTTTTATGTAATAAGCGCTTGAGTAAGGTGCGTGTGGGATCAACAACTGTTGGGCCAATGGAAACGGCCTGGTCAGGGTACTTGCCGTTGAAGGCCCATCTTTCTGGCTCAGTGATGGTTGGTTTAGCCATCTTTGGTTTGGGTTTAGATGAGACAGATGCGATGCATACCTGGGGAATGCCGGTGATCATCGCTACACCCTCAGCTGTTGGCCATCCCATCATGCCGTGGACTGAGGATACCACGGCGTTGAATCTTGCCATCCCGTCTCTTCCGAAGAGAATGTCGTATGTGTGGTGTGGCTTCCTCATTACGACAAAATCCACGTCTTCTGTGCGTGAGTGATTCCCGTCCGTAAGAGTGACGGGGAAAGATAGGATGCCCAGGGGGGTGTTTGTGCTGCCATCGAACCCTTCCATCGAGGCGCAGATCGTTTCCAGGCGCTCTTTGTCTTCGTCATCTAGCTTGTCGAAGAACTGCCTGTACATCACCGTTGACGAGGCGCCGTTGTCAGCAAGAGTGCGAGAAGTGATGTAGTGCCCCAGCTGGCTTTTGATGACGAGAGGGCCTTCTTTGCTGGGTCCTCCTGGCACTCGCGGGAAGCGCACCTCAGCTTCCTTCCACGCACATGGTTCTGTCGTTCGCCTTTTTCTTCCTCTGATCTTGCCATGAAGCATGTTGATGCTGATGTCAACGGGCTTTCGTCCGTTGCCTCGGTACCGGTTGTCGTTCCTTCCTCCCTTCTTGATTGATGCCACCAGGTGTGCCAGTCTTCCATCCTTGACGAATGCTTCAACAATATCCTTCAAGGATGTACACTCTTCCGTACTATGACCTTTTGTCCCGTGGAAGTCACAGGATTTGCTCTGATCCGCATTAGGTCGCTGCCGGATCATTGGAGCTTTTGGCCATGGTAGCTTTTCAGTGGCAAATATCTCCGTGACGCTTTTGGTGAGTGGCGTCCACCGGTGTTTTTGGCTTGAAGGGTGCGTGTGATTTCTTCCGCCAACAAGAGGGTGAGAGCTGGATGAGGTGTCAAAGTTTACCCTTGACTGCCAGATACCTAGCTTCCTTTTTTTGTTCTGCCGGGCGATCCGAACATTGTTTTCTCTAGTCCTCTGCGTGTAGAGGTGTGTACTCTGGGGAAGATCCCTTCCCAGCTGCTTCTCCGTCTCGGCAAAGCGCTTGGCCGCCGTCATGATGGCATCCCATGTTGATGGCATGCCATCCTTACCCGTCAATGTGCGGATAAGCTCTGGGTATTCGGCGCCCTGGATGAAAGCGGCGCGAACAAGATCTTCACTTATGTTGCCGAGACTTAGCTTTTTGGAGTTGAAGCGAGTGATGAAGTCTAGTAAAGATTCATCCTCCTCTCTAATGCAGTTGAGGATCGTCCACTGTTCTTCAGTATATTTCCTCTGCTGGCTAAAGTGCTGGCTGAACTTGTTCTGAAAGTCCGCCCAATCATAAATGTGGTGGACCGGTATACGGTCGAACCATGCCCTGGCCGCTCCAACCAGAGTCATCTGGAACATATAACACCACGTGGGTTCCGTCCAGTTACTGACGGTTGCCCCCGCAATGAATCTGTTCAAGTGGTCGTCTGGGTCGGATAGACCATCATAAGTGCCAATGTTGGACATTTGTTTGGCACTTCTCGGGGCGATTGCTTCCGCAATGTCCCTTGCGAACTTTGACTTTCCTGCATTTGTAGCAGTTGGTCTAAAGGTTTTGGAGAAGTCACGCGGGTTTCTCTCCGCATTCGTTGGTTTAAAGGCTTCCCCAAAATTCCTTTTTGGTTGGAAGTCCGTTTCCTTACGCTTCCCTTTCGCCTTATGGCGAGGGTTTGCGTCAGTATCGGATTCTTCCCTCTCATCGTCTGAGTACTCGCACTCACTGTTCATATTGAGATGTTGGCGAGTACTGCCGAATTCGTCAGCCTGTTGAACTGAACGCAAGCGTTCATCCAATTCAGCTTGGAACTCTTTCTGACGTGCCTCGGCCCACGCCTTAACTTGATCTAGTGTTTGGCGAGGGACCCTCGTTCGTTTTTCCAACTGGGCATCAGTGAACCCCAGTGGAATATTTACTGCACTTGCCCCGGCTTGGGTAACCGGGGTAGTGTTCGTAAGATTTGTATAACCGCCGGTGTTCCCCCCAGTTTCTGGGGTTGTGGTTACCGGGGTTTCTTGGTCGATTACTAGCCTTTGGACCGGAGTAACGTTAACCATTTCTTCAGAAATTTTGAAAAAACTAAGAATTAGTTCTAGCTTTTATGCACGGATGGCGCCAATGAAGAAACACTAAGTGAACCCTGGGCAGATTATAGATAATCTGGGGGTTAAGTAATGTTTCCCACGAGGATGAGGTTCAGCAAAGAAGATTGTTCTTCAGATGACCTGCAAAACAGACACCGTAAGCTCGTCACTGAGAAGGGGGGGTTCCTCCTTGTGACCACCCTCCGGCGTGAGAATCAGACTAGATTGCTCTGAATATAAGTGTTTATTAAGAGATTGCTAGATAAGATGAGATATCAGATGATGTCCTTACCATTCCAAGGTGTTGGAGTATTTATAGCCGAAGGTAGGTTTCCTAGAAGGTACAGCCGGCTGAATAGTATTCCTGTTCCACCAACAGTGGACTACGCACAGGCCATGCTGGTTGGTGGATAGGCTACGGCCAACAGTAAAGGTCGGCTGTACACTGTTCCATTACTGCCGGCTACGCACTGTTCCACCAACTGTAGGCTGCGCACGTCCTATCGTAAGGGTTGGTGAGTAGGCAGCGGCTAATAGTGACAAACAGTACTAGAGGGTGCTCCTCCTCGTATTGTTGTCGGTGAGCTGTCACCCTGTGATTAGTTCATGGGCTGTTCTGGTCAAATTGTCTGTTCCGCCTATACCTTAGTAGGTATAGTACGAAAGATCTTCCAGAAGCATACGGACTGGCTCATTTAGGCGGGAGTATTCCTGCCTTGCTCATTCCTTCATGTGACTACTGAAGTAGCTAATGCCTTGTGCGTGTAGCCTTGCTGTTAGTGCGGGTAGCCTTCCCTGATGGCTTGTATCCGCAGCTGCGGGAATAGGCGGGGGTACTTCACCATTGGGAGGCTTTCCCTGCGGGTACAGCTGGCGTACTGCGCGTAAGGTTCTCTGAGCATGGTGGGTCCTGCTGGAGCAGTTGGTCGTTGCGCAGACGTCCCTGTTCAAGGTGAGTCTTGCGGGTCCAACTGGGCTCTGCTGGGACCTACCTCTTCAACCACCAAAGACTTCTCAACTCCTAGGGGCATCCGGTGGCCGCAGACACCACAGACTTCACCCTCTTCGTATTTGTGGTAGTGCCCGCATATCCCACATGGGTTTTCTCTCTCTCGCCTCCTCATTCTTCAACTATATATATATAAGGAATGAAATCAATCAGGGTTTATATGTATATGTTATTTGGGATTTCCTAACCCTAAAGTCAAAATATAATCATAGATCATCCAACTTTTATATAGCTGCCCGACCCGAATAGGGTCATGAGATAGCAGGTCTAGTATGTAAGTTATTGATGAAGCCGGCATCTAAATTTATCCAATCATATTGTGACACATGGTCCTGACTGGACCTAATCCTTCAACCCTTGTCGGTCGCATCACCAAGGAATTCACCATGTTATCGTTCGCGCCCGTTGAATTCATCCATTCGCGAGCCAACCCATCAAGTTTCTTCCTTTAGCCCGGGGTCGCAGCGCCCGCTCGCAACGAGTGGTGAAGCGAGGGTGTTGTGGTGTTCGGGGCCAACGCACCACTCGCCAAAGTCGGTCGCTCGCTTGCCACAACGCATAGTCTTAGACGACTAGACAAACTCATTTCCGTTAATATATTTATTTTATATAATTTTTATAATTTTATATTTTAAATTAGTTATTAAGTGAATATAAGAAGGGATTTGAAGGTATTGTGGTGAGTAATTTTTAACCACAAAAGTTTATAAAAATGGGCAAACTTGCCTGTTAACATGTAGGTATGAAGTAATGGGGATTTGACGTGTATACGATATAGTTTTCTATTCGGGGATGAGACTCTGGTTAACCTGGTATCTGGCACATTGGCATTCCTGTAATCATTTTTTTTTATTTTTGCTAATATTTAAACAAACCATAAGCTCCACTCGTTGTCTCTTTATGTTTGTGCTCTTTTATTTATTGACTACAACTTAAAGTTCATATAAAAGAAAATGTACCTTTCATGAAGAAAATATCAATTAAATCAAATGATCATATGTCAGGAAACCGGTGGATCCGCAATGCCATTTATCCCACGTTACAATTATTGAGTTATTGGATGAAAAAAAAATGTAAATAGACCAAGCTGCATAATACGTCTCCTTATGTTTTCACTTTGATGGGGTGATAAGATGGATTGGGTATGAAATTGAAGATTAATGATTCAATTCATATAATGTATAATATTTAGCTGTTTTAGAAAAAATACACGCATAATATGTGTCATAATGAAGCAAACTAATTGTTCTATTTTAGAAGTATGTGCCAAGATGGACTTGACCATGGCACAAATTGAGGAATTGACACTTAGCCTTGGATGTGGATGTGGATGTGGATGTGGATGTGGATGTGGATGTGGATGTGGATGTGGATGTGGATGTGGATGAGGTTAGGCAGGGTCTCCTCACTTTATCAACATTTGTCATCAATTCATCCATTTATATGACTACTTTTTCACCTTTTCTTCGATCAGCTATTCTTTTCTAGCATGTATTATATTTTGTCTTTGTACTACCCTTATTGCATATAGTACAAGTTATCATAACATTAGTGTACATCATTAGTGTATATATGATTCATTTTATCTTCTTTCCACTAAAAACTATTTGATGAGTTGCACACAGTGAACGACAAATAAGGTTTTGTATTCTATTTTAGAATCTATGTGAAGTTGAAGAAGTAGCACCACTCGGTTATTTATGATGTTTCCTTTTTTCCTATATTGGGACGGAGGTGTAGTGTGGTAATTGCTATGTTTCGTCCTTTTTATTTTGATAACAAGTTATGTTGTTATGTGATACGTAAAACATATCATTGTGTTTTTATTTTCTATTTTGTTGAAAGGTATCGTATAAGCATGGCGGGATTAATTTTATTATAAGTTGCGTCATTATATATTTTAAAAAAAATGAATATAACAATAGAGCAATAATATGTTTTAATCATAGTTAACAAAACAAAAACAAAAAAACACGTTTATGGGTATACTTTCTCACATGTGTTTTTCATGTTTTTATTGGTTACTCTAATTATCTCATTCGCTAGAGTTGACATAATCCTATTCATTGTTATCTGTTTATGTATGTAGTTCGGTGCTTCATTACGAAACTTAATCATCATTATCGTACTCAGTAAATCCCACCAATAGCAAAGTTATGGTAGGGTTTGAGGAGGGTAAGATGTAGACAGTCTTATCTCTACCCCGTAGAAATAGAGAGGTTGCTTCCGGTGAGACCCTTGACTCGATAGTAGTTTTGCATCAAGCTTTGAACATAAGACACATAGCACTCAACCATCGGCCGATTAGTGCATGCACCCTTGTCTTTCGGCTATCAACGCTGCCACTTGATGCCTGATTAACATTCCACCACTTTTAATGTTATTTTCACGAAATTAGTAAAACAACATCAAAATTAACACAATTTCACTTTCTTGTTGTAAGTTATTCAAAAATCTCAATATTTTCTTGTCTTTTTTATTTAACGTTATCCATGTTTTTTAATTAAAATTTATTCTTGTGCTATTACAAATTCTTGCATTTGACATGTAGTGAAACATCATTATTTCTCTAAACGTGACATGTAATGTTTTTTTTTAGGTTTTTTTTTACCGTATATTTTTCTTCATTTCACTTACTCTCATTTTTATTTCACGTAATTTTTTTAAGGGTTGAGAATGATGGTTCCATAGGATCATCGTCTTCATCATCATCGCTCAAGAAACAATCAAGAAAATGGATTAAGAAACAAATATTCTTCTTGATGACAATCTCAATTATGAGATTTGCATGCTTTGTTCATGATAATATACTTTTGTGTGCTTTTACCTCGAAAAAACACAATCACTATATCTCTATCTATATGATAGTTTGATTACAGTCTATTGTTGTAACGTAATTGTGTTCTCTTTTATCATATCGAAGTTTTTAATACAAATTATAGGCAAATAAGATGGTATTTGATAATTCACTAAACTTTTATACTTTACTGCATTATTAATATACTAATTAACAATAATTTACTGCGTGATTAAACCTAAAAGTAGAAAACCGAACTCCAATATTTTAAGAAAAAACATTCAAATTCAAAATCACAACACTTAAAACTTGTTCATCTTTAACTAACAATGTTACAAATTCAAAATTACAGAAATAGAGACATCTCAGGAGCAGGAATGAAGGACATAATGCCTTCACCAAACACTTCAAATAACGAAAGCACAACCTGTCCTGAATTCAGATCATCTTTCCAAACCTGCTTAAGATGTGCAGGTGTCCTCGATCCATACCTGCTGCTATCTTTCCGTCCTTGTCTATTATTATTGTTATCATCTTTATCTTTATCTTTATCTTTATCTTTAACCTCATCATCACCCGTTTGCATTTGAGCCGATGAAGTTTCAGCCTCGGGTTCACCAGCAGCATTAGCACCAGTTTCACCTACTGTTATGGCGGTATTGTTAGACGATGAAGCCACCGGCCCATCAATGACCATTTTCTTTGGAGAAGGCTGTTGTTCCAACTCTTCTGTATCCGCCTTGCGTTTATCTATAAATATAAATATTTGTTAAAATTATTGTTTTTTGTTAATTAATGTTTATGATAGCTTACGTGCTTCACTTGAACCAATGACCCGTGTATTGGTCTTCCAAAAAGAATCGGCGGGTGGTGAAGGTAATATTGGAAAAACCTTCAACAGATCATACACGGATCTACCTGCAGCACCCTGAAAAAAAAAAGATTATATGGCCATAAATAGGGTTGCAAAAGAACAGATTTTAACTCGCTTAAAACTTGAATTGAGCGAAACCGACCAACAATGCACCATATACACGCCAAGCTTCGTGTCTTGTCATTTCCTTGTTTTGATTCTGAAGTATATCTTGAAGAAACACTAAATAAGCTTCAACATTTGGCAAAAGAAGAGGGCGAACCTGAAAAAAAGAGTTGAAAAATATATCGAATCAAGTTTGTTTGTAACTCCGTATATGTAGCTAACACTGTAATTTTTTTTTACCACATTAGGCCCAAGAGCTGCTAGTCCTTGAATAGCACCATAATGTTGATTCAACGTCCGTTTACAATCCAAAAACGTATTAATCAGCGTTCTAGTCAAACGTGACTGCAGACTACTGTAATTATGCCCAAACCTGAATAAGATATTACAAAATTTACTATTTAAAGCATGCCATCAACATGAACACTGACCAGACAATAAAATAATTCTAAAAAGTCTGACCTTTTGCATATAGTGGCGACAAGTTTAGCAGTAAAATCTCTAAGCTCCCAGTGATTGTCAGCACGATTTCCTAACCGTTTTGCAATAACACATGTTACGACAGCTGGCATCACCTGGTGCAACTGCATGATCATGAAACATGTTAGCAATGTTTTTAAAATACCATTAATTAACAAGTCAATTATTGACTTACATAAGGTTCAACATGTATGTGTGGATTCTGGAGAAGACTCCAAACGAGGCGCATTAATGCAAAGAGCAGCTTGAAATCGTTTAGACCACGAGAAACCTGAAAAAAAGTAGATATGTAAAATGAAAATGAGTGGGCATAACCCGTGCGTTGCAACAGGATGTTAAAATTTGTAAGGCCCGGTTTTGATGACATGAACACCACTATTCAACCCACGAAAAAAACACGTGCAGATAGAAATGAGCACATAGAAACGGCAAATCCCAAATTTATTAAAGCATTCATATTTTAAAGGCTGTAAAAGAAAAGTTAAAAAAAGAAACCAGGAGGCAACTTTGACAGCGTTTACGTTTGAGCTTCAATGCCTTGTAAATTATCGTGAAAACTCATTTTTGAATTAAATTTATATCAAAACATAGATATTAGATAAAAATAAACACATCACAATGGCGTATTCGGAGTTTTATAAAACATTATATTATAAAAGTCATAAGAGAAACAAAATATGATTGAAAGTAATTATAATATTAAAATAATAATAGCTTTTAGGAGTTGTAATATGTGATTTGGAAGCAATGTATTTAATTAACTACTTCAGTAAATGAAAAAAAAAAGCTTACCAATAGTTTAATTAAAATGGAATTAAATAGGGCTTAAATATATGTATATGGGCCAAGACTGGTGGTCGAATCAATTCAAGGGGCATATAAACCGATGTGATAAAAATGAAATTAATGGTCGCAAAGACAAGGTGGGAATGAAAAAAAAATTTAAAAAGTAATTAATGCAAATTTAGTAAAACCACTGTTCATAACGCTTTGCTAAATGAATATATATATATATATACTATTAGCGCAGCCTTTGATTTTGTTTCATGGAAGTTTACCTCATCTTCAACAAAGCATGTGAAATACGGAACTAAAGGATGAAGTCCAGAATCAGTGGCCAAACTCACTAGTGCTTCTTTAAACAGAACAGAATCGGGCTTGCTTATTGCCAGCTCAGTAATTTTTGTAAAGTATAACTGCAGTAACAAAATGAAATTTCAAAATGATAAAAAGAACATGCACACACACACACACACACACATATACATATACCTGAAGTTCTCTGGATAAGACATGTTTTACAGGCAATCTAATATCAACAGGCAGCTCGTCACTCTTCTGCTCGGTTTTTTTGGTCTCGGGTAAAGTAGGAATAACTGCAGATGATCCATATAATCTCCAAATGTCAGCTCTGTGACAGAGAACCCATATAGAAAACATAAACTTTGAATTTGAGTTTTGTACAGAAGTTTGAAAAAACTGTTTTTAACTGCATTGAACAAGGGCTTTGTAATATCAAACCTTCAACAGGGACGTTTTCGGGAATAGCAGGCTGTACACCTTCAATGGCAAGCCAGTGACAGAAAAGTGAAGTGTCTAGTGGTGCTTTTGGCAATGGGGCTTCAATAACCTTATGTTAGAAAAATAAATATAAGTTTAGGTTATTCTATAACTTTAATTACAGAAAATCACATGTTGAATGTTTTTTAGTTCTTACGTCTTTAAAATCCACATCCTTGTCCTCGATGTAAAATAAATCATTGTGTCCGAGGGCTCTTTTGAACTTTAAAGGATCTCCAGATGCAAATCCATAGATTGGCTGAACAGACAATAATATTGGTTAAATTTAGAACAAAATATGTTATTACAACCAGATTTATTGTATTTTTGACATTATTTCTAGAATATCATTTGAAGTTAAAAAGAAAAGTGGTGATTTACCTCGACGTTTCTCATGCTAAGTGCACTGTCCACATCATCTGTAGTCAATGTGGTCCTTTTTGAGTGATGCATGCATTTGATCCCTTCCTGCAGTTTAAACGTTTCAAATATTATTACCATATTAAGTTTTTAATTAATATGTGATGGCTACTGTGATTATAATCTGTAAGAAAACAAAAGGATACTATATCACCTGTATTATTTCACGCATACGGTACTCTACATCAGGAGCAAGAGCCAATGCAGCATCTGGAGACAAATTATTTATGCCAACGCTCTGTGCTATGACCTCAACTGTCTCTTTTGGTACAATGCTCATTTTCTCCTTTTTTTAATATGGTGACATCACATGGGAGATCAGACTCAAGGGTATTCTGCAAAATTAAATGAAACATTTTCTATTATGGGTTTGTATGTGCAGAAATACAATACTACTATAATATCTGGCACTTGAAGGGTCTAAGCATAAAAAAAGCAAAACCATACAGAAATCATAACAGTTGTCAAGGCGTTAAATCAAACTCAAAAGAAGAAATGTGGTATATGGATGCAACAGAAACAGACTGAAATTTAGACTTGTAGTTTAGCAGAAGAACATGGTTCCTTAGACTGAGTGCTGTGGTGCCGTCAAAGTGGCATGAAACAAGCCAGGTCAGCAAGGTTAGTGCCCACCACCATAACACATTGAACCACATGGGGCGCTGCCCCTTCCATCGCCATCTCCTTCATTTCAGCCCCATCATAACACACTCTAGTTTGTTAAAAGGTGAAAGCCCTCTTTGCCAAGGCAGCGGCTACATGTCACAACATGCCCCTTTCACCCCTCCCACAACACATAGTCTTATCTTTATTAAGAGAAAGACAGCATTTGCAAATATACTTGTCAAACATCCTACTTTATGAGTTCTTGTTCATTAAAATAGTTCATTGGGGTTACACTAGGGAAATCCGCATAAAACTGTCTAAAGATCTCGATAAAAGAAAGGAATCATTATATGTAGGTATATGCTAGTGACACGATACTTCTTTATATCTTCTTGTTAGTCCAGACTGTTCTTCTAAAGTGTTCCAATTTGAAATTGATACAGAAGCATTTGACTACCTTTGTTAACAACATTGCTCTAAATTTCAATAAAGCCCATGTAGGGTAGTTAAGCAACTTCCTATGTATTAAGCTATGCACCACCACATGGTCCACATAGGTTACTTAGGGACGCTTAATCAACTACCTAGAAGTTTCCTGGTTTGTATTATTAGCAACCAATCAAAGTGAGAAAAAATCAAATTCAAATTTAAAAAGCATGATTAGTATTTCAAACGCAATAATGGATGCTTATGCTAAATGCTAACGCTATCATGAGCACATGAACATCCCTTTTGCTAAAACCTGGTTTCTATTTAAAAACTCCTGTTGTAGTACAACTTCAGTGGACTAAAAAAGCCTAATATGAAAAGTTTAATGATATTTCTAACCTTAAAGAAATGTTGAAAGAAACCAGTTTGTTATATCAAGAGCAGACAACTATGTTTCGCTAATGCCCACATAATTGGTTTAACCTTATAAACTTTCCAGGTCAAAAGACTCGCCAGGAGCGTCTATGAGGAAAGCGGGGAAGGCGACGGTCCCCTGGTCGATCACCTTAACAGGCCCGAATTTTTTTTAATCATATATTTAATATATATGTATTGTCTTCGGAAAAAAATATGCATTCTTAGTGTTTAAAACCAATTACCCAATTCATTTAAGCTTATTTTATAAAAAAAAAAGGTTCTGCACAACCCAAACTATAACCTAATCAGCCATTTAGAAATTAAATTGTTTAAACCAATTACCAAAAAAAATCCCTTTTTTACCGATTCTCGGGGACGGCCCTGAGACTCGCTCTAATAATACTATAATAGCACTTAGAAAAGTCATTTCTATGTTTTTATTACTCTTTAATAAGCATATGGTTAACAAGCAAAGCCAATTTGAGTTGAAAAGCATCTTCATTTTAATTAATAATATGCTAAACCACCACACTTTCATACCCTGTTTGGTCTAAATTCTACAACCAATACACCATCAAATTTATGATAACAACCTCGAGAACCTTGCATATTTGATTCGGCTAACGTGTAAATAACAAAAAACTTAAATTCAGAGAGGGCATTTTATCAAACACTTGGTGTGCATAATAACAAAAACAGTTCAAATTGTTGCCTTCACACACATAACGAAACACAGTATAAAATATGTATAGAAGCAATTGATTTCCCTAACAAGTAGCAGATCCTATATGCGAATTAACAAGAACAGCTAGTCTAGGGTTTTATTAAGGCTGTGATTATAAAACCGTAAGCCGAAATTATCAAGCTATACGCAAATTGAGACAGTAGCAAGTTCGATTGCTTACCTCTTAATCGCTGCCGGAGACTTAATAGTGACGGCCGTCGGTGGATGACGGTGGTTCCGGTCGGGAAGTGTACTGAGCATGTGAGCCAGGTTGAATATATATATTTATAGCCTAAGTATTGGTTAATTACAATTCAACCCTCAGCAAAATCCGATGCCTTGCAATGACACAATTTGGTCGGTATCAGTTAAGTTCGTTACGGCATCGATACTAAATCCATAATCCATAAAATAAGTTTGTAAACGCCCAAAATTGTTTTGGTATATACATGACTTGTTACGGTTGGTATTTGTTAAATTTATCTTTGCAGTGACACTAAAAAATAAATTTGTAAGCGCCTAAAACTGTTACAGAAAAATTTTAACAAAAGAAACAAAATAATTAGAATGCTCAAATTTTGCAATCTACATCAAAGTTTGGTGCATTTACACTGTATTCTTGAGTTTAAAAGATAAGGAAAAGAAATGATAAGATTGAACAGGGAAAGAAAGGAAAATAAATTATATACTTAAAAGAGATTCTCGAGTTAAAATAAAAGAAAAGAAAATAAAGTGTTAATTATATTCTTGAATTAGATTTGAAGGAAAAGATAGGAAAAAAAATTATAACTTTACAATTATGTCCTCATAGCCAAATGAAAAGAGAATTAAAATAGGGTAAATTGGTAATTTTGTAATGGGCAATAAACTTTCATTCACAATCCGGCCATATTTGGCAGGAAACTTTTGGAGGAAAAAATACCCAACTTTTCTTTTCATTCCCTTTCTTTTCTTTTAAAATAAAAACTCAATAATGAAAAAAGAAAAATTTTCTTATCTTTTCTTTTCCAAATCATTAAATAAAAAACTCAAGAATGCAGTGTTAAAGATAGTAATTTTAGTATGTTAGATACGGTTACTAATAATTTATAGTTCAATATATTTGGTGCATTTAACATATATTATTTTATTTTATTTTTTGAAAATTAATACATATTATTTTATTAGAAACCAGATAAAAAAAAAAGGAATAATGGTATTTTATACAGTAATAGATTTACTTTTTTAAATAGCTCAAAAGAAAATTAAACAAAATAAAAATTAATGATCGGTAACCTTTGTTGTCATCCGATATATCAAAGTAGATGAAACGATAAGAGTTGAAAGCTTAAATTTAATGATGATGATTTTAGTATGTTGGACACGTTATACAACATACGTCAAGTTCAATACACATTACAAAATGCGTTTGACACGTTGCAACATATTTTCATATAACGTATTTTGTTTTTTGTTTAGATAATAAAGCATAAAGAAGATTTAGGACACAAATGCCAACAGGCTAAGTGAGCCTGTTTAGCTAATGGTAATGCCAAATAAGGTTGTTTGCATTATAACACTCACATTCATAGTGGATCCTAACCAGAGGACAACCACTTTGTGAAATTGTCAACATGTCGTGAATTAATGAGAGCCAAATGGAACTTAAAGCACATGAAAATCAACATGATAAACTCTTTTGAGGAAGCGATAAAATATCACTTATGTTTTAAGTTGAGTTAATTAAGAGATACAAGTATCGCAACATATAATAGTCGCGTATGTGGGGATAATGAAAATTGAATTGATTAATTCCATTCATAAACAATTACATTTTATAGAGATTCGAAACCCTCAAAACCTAGACTGGGTTGTGGGCTCATACTAATAAACCCAAAACAATAACACTCTCTCCCAAGTTGGAGCAAAGGAAACCATAAGCTTAGACTAAAAAAACATTAAAACATAAATAACAATTCTAATAAACCCTAAATAATATAGTCTTCAATTTCCGTCCATGAAATTTCAGCCAAATTTCCATGATCCTGCAATCTTCAATGACAATCCATAATTTTGAATGATTCTACAGTCCTGCAAGCGGTGTAGGCGGCGCGGCATGGTGGTGGACCATAAAAGAGCGGTGGTGGTTTGGCTCGTGGCTGGAGGATCGTAGTGTTGGCTCAATTGTTTTTTGGCCAAAGTGTAAAGTCCAGCCCAAGAATTATTAGGGTTTATTATATTTGGTAATATCTTAGCTAACAAGTTAGGTTAGTCTATATAAACAAAGATATGTTAGACATTATAGATTGTGATGTGTGAGATGCAACCGAGTTAGGGTTCATCTAGAGATAACGAGATGTAACCGAGTTAGGGTTCATCTGGATGCAACCGAGTTAGGGTTCATCAAGAGTTAAACCGAGTTAGGGTTTGAGAGTTGTAATCAGTTTTTTGAGTTATATTTTATGACTAATATAAACGAAAGTTATTCGTTTAATTCGTGTTGATTATCAATCTGGGACTTGACGTAGTCAATAGAGAAGCGGCGCCAAAAGAATAGCTAGCTCAACAGATAACCAGCGGCATGGGACCACGATCTTGCAAGTGAGCGGCACATCAAAACCTATATGTTTTTTCTTGTATACGACCAATTAACATATTTGAAGCTAACATATTTTCATTGTGCTTGAAACTTCACATGATTTGGTTCACCACTCATATGTGTTATATCGTGAAAAAGAGTGAGCCTAGGAAAAGAGGAGCGTGCAATGATTCATGAATTTGGGCTTCAAGATTAGTTCTTCACCGTCTAAATCATATATCTTGGTGATTTGCTTTAATAAAGTTTGTTAGCCAGTGATGCTTTGACCCTAACTCATGTTTACTCAAAATTCTTGATCGAACGCCCGTTTTGATCCGTCCGTTTTGCCAAGCTTAAACTTAAGATAGCAAATATTGGCCTATTGAAAATGTTAATTAATTGAAAAAAACAAAATAATCTTTCATTTCTTCCTCAAAGAATTCCTTTTCTCAAGTTCAAATACAATATTGTTAGAAATGTTATTACGTTTGCTTGATGGTGTTTTACGATTATTCATTCAACTTAAGGTAACATATTGGTCTAAGAGCATACACCAATTGTTTTCCAGACTAGAATTACCATGTTGCTTCTTGAACAATTGAACTTAGTTTATCTAAGGTATTATTTGTTTGGCAATCAAGTGTTTAATCAATAAGAAGTCTGATTGATTAAGAGTTATCCTCTAAATCATTTAGCATGTCTCTGAAACTTAATTATTAAGGGTTTCTATGAGCCATTAAAAGGTCTAACCAAACACACTCTACCTCTAATCAATTCAAATGTAACCTATTAATGATTTCATTAAAAGCTGTTGAAATATGTCCAAATTCAATTCATATATGTTTTAGTTCCAATTCGTATATAATCAAAATGATGTATGTTTTAGTTCTAATTATTTGTTCTTGTTCTTTAATAAGGGTTGGATAATTGATAAACGGGCTTGGAGTTGGTCTAGCGGCTGATGGGCTTGGACAACAATCGACAAACTTAGTTGGTCTAGAAGTTGGGCTTAAAGCTAGCGGTTGATGGGCTTAAAGTTGGAAGGTTGTGTTTCCTGCTACGGTATGTTTGACTCGTTTTGACAGTTTGATCTCTGTTCTCTTATAACTTTCATCTTCGTTCTTTCATCTTCGTTCTTGTTGAATCTAGGGTTCTTCATGTTGATGATCCTAATTTGTTTAGAGAGTTTGTTTATATGTGTATTAGTTTGTGATGTTTGTTAGTCTTTTCCGTGATGGTTGATTGTATCTTTTATGTTGAACTAAAGATCCGTATCGTTTTTTTGATTACTTGCTCGATTTAATAAGAAGATTATAGTTTTATTACAAAGGCTACCAAACAACTCCCAAACCTCAAAAATTACTACAACATACGTGTTGGCAAAATTAAAAAGCTAAAACCAAACAGTTTTATATTCCAACGTGCAACATTTTCTGTTTATAAATTTTACTAGCCTACAAAACAAATATTAGGATATTACAATCTTAACATGGATCATTAAAACTCTAGATCTTATTGACCTAGGATTCACATTCCAAGCACTCTGAATCATTGACACTCAAACCTCATTTAAAAATGAACATGATTCATACATGAATCGTAAAAGCCTAACTCTAATTATTATGAATGAAGCTTCATCCGAAAGAGAGGTGAGAGCACGTTTATGAGATGAAGAAAATAATTGACAAAAATTATTTCTTAAGAAATGAAAAATCATTATATATTTAATGTTTTTTTTTTTCATAAAAAGCCTTCGAAAATAAATATTGGCAGCATTGGTCTTCGTCCTTTCACTTCTTTCATCTCCGGCATTCTAATTTTATTTTTGATCAATCCTGAACTCTTTGACAACCTTCTTCGATGGCAGTTATGGTTTTTTCAGGGTCTGAAGCGGATTTTAAAACCAAAGTTTTTCTCGTTAAATGAAAAAGTATTATTGTTACGATTTTTTGAAAGGCGTACATTTACACTATCATATTTTAGAGTAAGTTTGAATGAAAAGAACCATTCGATGCATATTAAATTTTTTATTCTTCTAGTCAACATCTAAAATTAAATAACGTTACATCCTAAAAATTTAAGAATATAAACACCTGTCTTAAATTTATTTTCTATATGATTGAGAGCTGCTATAAAGACAACTCGTTAAAATGCAAATACATAACTTTTATACACCGACAATAAGATATAAAAATGCAACATGTATATTTTATAACAGGTATAAAGATTACTCGTTTAAAATACGAATTTACAGTAAACTAAAAGTAACAAACAAGTTATAAAGACAACTTAGTTAAAATACGAATACATAACCTTTTATATACCGAAAATAAGATTAGAAAAATGAACATATTTATTATTTAAACAACCTGAGGCGAAATTATTGTTTGAATAATTATTCAAAGTATATTCAGTCGATACTTTCCTACAAGACACAATGTTAAAAATTAATATATTACCTGGTAAATTTCCATTAAAAACCCCAAATTGCAATCACTTTACCGTATGAAGTATGAACACATCTTTGGAAACAATCAATTCAAATAAAACACAAAAATAGAAAATCTTTCCATATAATATCTTATTACAAAAAATTTTAAACTTTATTAACGTTGAAAAATAATTTGTAAGAAAGAAAACTGTGATCCCACCCTACACACCAACCACAACTTTCCCACCCAATCCCTTTTAACACCCACAATTCAACATTAAAATCTTCCTTCCCATGAACTAATCAACCTAATGTTAGTCAGTCACTTCTTCCCTAATAATAATAATTATTATTTTTAATCCCATATTCACCCTAATTAGCTCCCCATCTACATCTATTCTCATAAATTTTTGTGGGTTTTAATTTTTTATTAAAGAAACTTAAGATTTGACAGGCACACATTTGGGGATTTGTGGTAAAGATTTGATCTTTGATTAAAATCTTGTGCCCAGTTAGCCCATGTGAGGTTTTCTTGAATCTTTATGGTATAAAGATAGGATTTTTACAGGTTTCTTGAATTACCCAACTGGGGATATGTGGTAAAGATTTGATCTTTATATGAATCCTGTACTCAATTAGCCCATGTGAGTGTTTCTTGATCTTGTTTTGGTGTAAAGATAGGATTTTTATAGGTTTCTTGGTTGATTATAGACTTATAGTATTATACCTTTAGTTTGTTTAAGGATCCATTATGTTTAGGACTCAAAGCAAGAGGGATCTAGCGGTTGAGATTCAATCGCAAATACCGATATTGAGACCGAGTATTCACGCCAGAAGGGCGTATATGACTGTGAAGTTTCAAGATCTTTATGGGTTTACAGTTGAAGGCAATGTTGATGATGCAAATATATTGAATGAGGTGAGAGAGAAAGTGAGGGAGCAGGGTAGGGTATGGTGGGGATTAGAAGCAAGTAAAGGGGCAAATTGGTATTTGCAAACTCATGTAACTTCTGCACTTAAATCATCCTTGAAGTTTTCAGCTTTAGTGAATGGTATTACTCTCAAGAAGCTTATTAGAAAGGGGATACCTCCGGTTTTAAGGCCGAAAGTTTGGTTTTCTTTGTCTGGTGCTGCTAAGAAGAAATCAACTGTGCCTGATAGTTATTATAATGATCTGTTAATAGCTGTTGAGGGTAAAGTCACCCCTGCTACAAAGCAGATCGATCACGTGAGTTTACGCGTTCTTTATTCTCATTATATCAATATCTTTTTGGCTCAATCTCATATTTTTGTGGTTTATTATGCTATAAATATGTTTACATGATCTGGAGTTTGTGAAGGTATTTTGTATGATTACGTGTATATTTGATGGGATATATAATAATTGTTGCTGATGTTTGCTTTAAATTCAGACACCTCAATTTCAGGCTTGTAAACGAATCGAACGAACACAGATGAAGCATGTCCGTGTTCGTTTAACTTTATCCGAACAAACGATCCGAACAAGGACAACTAAACAAATGGGGTTTTCTTGTTCGTGTTTGTTAAAAATGAGCATGTTCGTGTTCGTTTGCGTTCGTTAACAATATAATCGAACGGTTCACGAACATAAATGGACGAACATTGCTGAAGATGAACAGGCATAAGTGCATAACTAACGATTATAAATGGGCCTAAAAAAATTATTAAAGCTAGACTTAGTTGTAATGGGCCAAAAAAATTTAAATGAATATATTAACACATGTAAGCGAACTTACGTAAACAAACGTAACTGACAAACATAAACGAATGTATACGAGTGAACATAAACTTAAACGTATTTCAATAAACAAAACGTTGAACATAAAAGAACGAACGAGACATATGTTCATGTTCATTCATTTATTAAATACACGAATATAAACAAATGAACTGCCGAATGGTTCACGAACTGAGCGTTCGGTCGTTTACAGGCTTCCTCAATTTGTTTACTTAATGTAAAATTGTAACTTTTCCACATGTTTTAAGTACTAAATATCTATTTATAAATGTAGGACCTACCACGAACCTTCCCCGGTCACCCATGGTTGGACACTCCTGAAGGTCATGCTTCGCTGAGACGGGTTCTTGTCGGTTACTCGTTTCGTGATTCCGATGTTGGTTATTGTCAGGTATGCATCAATAGGTACTAGAAAAACTAAAAAGTTTAAACCGTTTACGGTTTTCTTGAATCTTTGTTCTTTGTTTGCGTTGACCAAGATATTTAATTGACTAATTGCAGGGTTTAAATTATGTGGCTGCATTATTGTTACTCGTGATGAAAACAGAAGAAGACGCATTTTGGATGTTGGCGGTTCTTTTGGAAAATGTGTTGGTTAATGATTGTTATTCAAATAACTTATCAGGCTGTCATGTAGAAAGATTTAACAAAGAGTGTTTAAAGATTTGTTGAAAAAGAAATGTCCAAGGTAATAATCTCGTCTTTGTGTTTTAAATGTTGTTGATTATATATATTATTATAAAGTTGACAGCTTCATAAGCTTTGAGGGTTGTGAAATGCAGTGTTTATGCTCATTTAGAAGCTCTTGAGTTTGATGTCTCACTTGTTGCAACCGAGTGGTTTCTTTGCCTCTTTTCAAAAAGCTTGCCTTCAGAGGTTAATATTATTTCATGCATACACACACACACACATATATATATTATATATATATACACACATATATGAATGTACACGTATTCCACAAATATGTATATGTTTGTATCTAAATATCTACAAAACTTATGCAGATAACCTTGCGAGTTTGGGATGTTCTGTTTTATGAAGGAGCAAAGGTTTTACTTAACATGGCTCTTGCTATATTCAAGGTGATTCACTTAATTATATCATTACTTAGAGACTTGTATATTCATTAGAAAATGAAATTGCAACTTGGTTTTAGGAGAAGTGCTGATTATTTGTCAAATGTCGAAAATAGCCTTCCATATTATCAAATAAGAGAATCTTGTTTACCCTACTTAGTAGCTATAGCACGTATGCTTGTAAACAAAGCGAACGAACACAAACGGGTCATACTCATGCTCGCTCATTTAACTTTAACCGAACAAATGATTGAACACGAACAGTTAAACGGACGAAGTTTTCTTGTTCATGTTCGTTCTTTATGAAAATAAATGTGTTCGTGTTAGTTTATGCTCGTTCGTTAATAGTATAAACGAACGGTTCACGAATGCAAATGAACAAACTGAACATAGGTGAACGAATATAAACCAACATAGCTGAGCAAACACCAATTAAAGGTAAACGTGTCAATATATTGGACCTTAAAAGTTAATAAAACTAGACCAAATTGTAATGGATGATATTTTAATTTAATAAAACTAGACTAAATTTTAATGGGCCTAACAATTCAAGTGAATACATAGACGAACAAACTTAAACAAGTGAAATGTGAACATAAACGAACGCACGAGACATGTGCTCATGTACGAGTGTTTAACTAAGTGATCAAAAGGTTTTGTTAATGCTTGTTCGTTTACGTTTAATAAATAAACGAAACTCCCGCTGAACAGTTCACAAACGGTTCACTGAATGTTGTGTTCGTTTACTAGCCGACTAACTTGGAAACTTGTACCTTCTACAAAATGGCAGTTTCTGAAAAATCTGTGGCCCTAAAACCAAATCTTGTAACATGTTTGGATGCATTTTTTAACATGTTTCAGGTAAACCTTAACAGCATTTCGTTCACAAAATTACAAACCGTTTATTGTTATTGCAGATGAAGGAAGATGAGTTGCTAACAGCAAATCATGTTGGGGATGTGATCAATATCATACAGAATACCACTCATCATCTCTTTGATCCTGATGAACTATTGACAGTAAGTGTATCCTTCGTATATGGTTTTTTTATCCTATACTATAAGGATAATATAACATTATATTTTGGTACTTATGAGTGCAGGTTGCCTTTGATAAACTCGGGTTTATGAGCACAAATATATCAAAGGAAAGGAAAAAGCAAGAACCAGCAGTAATGGCAGAACTTGATCAAAGGTTAAGACGGTTGAATTCTAGTACTCTGGATGAGAACAGCTGACATATGTTGTTTAAATTTAATAAACCTGAATACACTTGGACATGTTGTACAAATGCTAAAGGCTGCAATGTCTAGCATGCTTGTTTTTCTACTGTTATTTATATTTTATGGTTAGGAGGTTACTTGCCTCACAAAGAATTTGTGTTCAAATCTTGTGGCTTCTAATGGAGTTTATGTTTGTTTTCTTAGAGTATTGGGTGCATTGACAGTTGAACCACAACTCAGTGTTCTTTAGCCATCTTTTTAAATGTTATAAATAATTTAATTTTTAATATGTTTTATATTTTTAATACAATTAGAAAATATTTTTATGTATAGTTTATAAAAATATCATCTGAGTTTCTTAAAATCTTTGTTATCATAATTTGCAGAAAGAAAGTTATGAACCAAATATTTGGTTTTAAGGCTTTTTAAATTTTACTGTGTCTAGATTCAAATTAAAAAATCACAATATATAAAATTTTATCAACAAAATATTTGGTTTTAAGGTGTATTAATTTTGGTTGTGTCTAGATCCAAAAAATTACAATTTGTGAGAATCGTTACAAAACTCTAGGAATTGTAGATAAATGGAATAGAGAAATGGAATTGCAGAGAAAGGGAATTGGTCTGGAGAATGAGAATTGACTGTTCTGTTTGGTAGTACAGAGATTTCAGTAGAGAAATATAGCTAAGAATCATTTCTCTTGTTTGGTACATAGAAAATAAACAGAGAATTATATCAACTTTATCATTAGCACAAGTATTTTTTTCATAACAAATATTTATTAAAAAATAAAAAACATATAAAAAGATGCATAAATTCCAACCAAAATATGCATTGATCAAACCAATTCACATACAAAACATAGTTTTTAAGCAAAAAACATCAACCATAGTTAAAACCAATTCACATACAAAACATACTTCAACCATACACAACTATCCCATTGAACCATCGGTATACAACTCGACCATCTCAATTTTCTCTTCTATTGTCAACGCAAGAAAAGAACGTCCTAGATCCACATCTTTACCAATCAAATGAGCTGCTTTGAACCGTTTTTTCGTAGTGATACCTGGTAAAGCTTTCAACTCATCACCAACCTTTTCATAGATTTCACGAGCCTCCATACCTTCTTTGCTAAGTTGTTCACCCACCATCTCCCCAAATCGAAGCAAAACTTCCTTGATATCTTTGCAAGACTCTCGATATATCTCATCTGCATCCGTGCTTCTACCTCTTTTGCGCTTG
>NW_027499324.1:0-23941 GCF_021521415.1 Bidens hawaiensis
ACATCTTAGCCACTTGTTTTACGAAGCACATGAAGGCTTTCCCTCCCACGCACTCACGTTATGCCACTTTAATAACGAAGGCACGTATAGGCTTTCCCTACCACACACTCGCATTATGCCACTTTAATAATTAAGGCACGTATAGGCTAACCCTACCACGTACTATCGACATGCCACTAACACCCTTACTAGACCCTTGCCACTTCTATCACACTCTACCTCTACTTGTCTATAGCACACTGATGTACATAAAATTATACATCTTTTTAGCATCAAGAAACACGCTCCATGCTTCTGAACACCAGAAAAGACAAAATTCTACAAGAAAAGACAAAAACTGGGAACAAAAGCACGGGGCCGTGGTCACCTTCAAGAAAAAGACCAAACGAATTTAGCACATGTCATAAAAAGCACGGGGGCTTGCCCACAAGGCACAGGGTCGTGCTTCTCACTCCAGACTTCCTACAAAAAGTGGACTCATGTTGCACTCATTTGGTGTGTCTTGAAGAGAGTTCTATTTGGTTTTCACTTATAAAAACACCCACTAACACTCATATTGAAGATATAGTGAAGAGTTTGAAGGCTTGGAGGTAATCATCATCATCCATCATCATCATCATTAAGAAGGAAGATTCATCTACATTTGGTTAGATTGTTCTAGTTTAATCATGTGTTTGTTATCATCATCCATTCTAATGTTCATAACTATGCTCATTATGAGCTAAACTCCATTTACCATCTAAAATCTATGAAGAAGATTTGTTTTACTTGATGATTATATAAAACATGTGGTTTAGTTTGGTAAAGTACTTGGTTATCTTGCAATTATCTTTTGATGAGAAATGTTTCACTATCTTAAATAAAAAATTCAAAGTTGGTGATTGTCGATTATATTGACAATCATTCATGATCGATTCATGTTCTTGAAAGATAGAAATGATAACTTATCGAAACATGGATCCTTATATTGTACTTAGAAATGATGAGATATAAGTTATGATATATTTCTCTAAGTTTTGGTAATCCGAAAATGGCATCGCTAACGCATTTGCTTAGGATATCATGTTAGTTAAAGAAATCATATTTTAACGGAATGTGTAATTATAACCGACTTAAATCAACCAAGGGGAGGTTATGTGATAAACTATAATCACCCGAAGTTGTTAGAATTGGTATTTGAGAAATCCAAGTCAATCCTAATCTTTCTACTTTACTAAACTACTTGCCAACTTAAATTGACATTCTCGTGGTAGCATGACATTAGGAAAGGGTTGACTTTAAAATGTGCATGCTACTTTCTTTTATGTCATAGATGCTCGCTTAGAAATGAGGGGCTATTCTATCATATATTATTACGGCAAGTTTACCACATGTTTACATATTAATCATCAGTGATAAAATGGAGTGGATTCTTGATCTTAGATGGTAACTTCTACTAACCTTTAGTTTAACTAACTTTCACTTTAGTTTTAGATTTGATTTATTCCCATGTATGTCCTCTACTTTTGAGCCCGAGCTTGTTTCTCCAATTTCTGAACCGAAATAACTCTTTCGTCGACGAGCACGTAAACGGACTGCAGAAACCACCGAAGCAATCAAATACGAATCAGTAGACGCCACCACATCAGGAGAAAATCAAACAAAAGAAATGATGGCGGCCCAGAACAATGAGCCGAACATGAGTCAGTAGGCCAAGCCAACTCTCGAAGGCTACGGCAATGGAGTGGCTCCACCCGAAATCACCGAAAATTTCGAAAACAAATCAAGCACCATTCATATGGTGGAAAATTCAGTTCAATTTCATGTTCTCCTCGACGAAGACCCTCTTTCTCATATATCTCGATTTTTACGAGTATGCGGAACCTTTAAAATACAAAACTGTTCAGACAATCAAATCAAACTCAAACTCTTTCCTTTCTCTCTAAAGGGACAAGCCCTGGAATGGATAGAATCACTTTCCTCTAGTTCCATCAGCACTTGGGACCAAATGGTTGAACAGTTTCTCCTCAAATATTTCCGCCTGACAAAACTGCCAAATACCGAGCCAGCATTACCGGATTCCGGACCGATGATGATGAATAGTTACACGCAGCATGGGAAAGATACAAAAGTCTTCTGAGAAGATGCCCACACCATGGACTGAGCGTATGGTTACAAGTACAAACTTTCTTTGACACACAATTCAGTCAAAACAAACAGGCCATCGACCAGATCGCAGGTGGAGACATGGGATCCAAATCACCTAACGAAGCATTTGAAGTCCTGGAGAAAGCAGCAAAGAAGAGTTTCGCTTACAACCCACCAAGATCTACACCAACCCATAAAGGAATACACCAAGTTGATTCCAACACTCTTGTCACAGCACAGCTTGAAGCCCTTTCTATAAAATTCGAACAACTTCAATCCGAGCTATCAAAAACCAGACTCACCTGTGACACTTGTGGAGGAAGTCATAAGACAAGTGACTGTAAACAAGTCATAATGGCTATGGAAAAAGTCGATTTCATCGCTCGACAGAACAATGCTTTCAGCAATAACTACAATCCAGGATGGAGAAACCACCCGAATTTCAGCTGGAAATACGGAGATAACACTCAACCCCCACCCGGATTCGAAAAAAAAACCGATAAATCAAACCTTCCAACCAAAACCCCAATTTCAAGATCAAAGTTCCAGTAGCTATCAAAACCCGAGCTACTCAAAAATCGAAGAAATGTAGATCCAAATCATGACCAAAACAAATGAAGCAGAAAAGAAGGCCGACTCAAGAGCTGTTAATATCAGCAGAGTATTGTTAAAACATGAAGCCGACCTAAAAAGTCAACAAGCATCATTACAGAATCTAGAAACTCAGATCGGACAAATTGCCCGATAATTATCCGAAAGACCACCCGGCACTCTTCCAAGCAACATAATCACCAACCCGAATGCGACAGCGAACACAACCACTATTGCCTCACCAACTTCAGAACCAGTTACGGAAAAGGAATCCCCTTATAAAACGTAGGAAAGACTGATCCCAACGGGCACCGTACAACCCAAGGAGTTAGTCCGAACTTATATTCCACCTATTCCATACCCTGGACGGCTGAAGCAGGAACGATTGGAAGCTCAGTACGGGAAGTTTATAGAACTCTTCAAACAACTCCACATCAACATCCATTTCAACGAAGCCATCGCTCAAATACCAAAATAGGCCAAGTTTTTCAAAGAAGTGCTGACAAACAAGAGGAAGCTGGAGGAGCTCTCGCATTTTACCCTGAGTGAAAAATGTTCAACAGTCCTCCAAAGCAGGCTGCCAACAAAAATGACCGATCCAGTGAGCTTTACTATCCCTTGTCTCATAGGAAATTTGTCTTTTAGCAATGCCCTGGCTGACCTAGGAGCTAGTATTAATTTAATGCCTTATACGGTCTTTGCAAAACTAGGGATAGGAGAACCAAAGCCCACCCACAGAGCATTTAGTTAGCCGGCCGATCTATTAAATATCATCGGGGCATTGTTGAAAACATGCTTGTCAAAATTGACAAGTTTGTTTTCCCAGTAGATTTTGTAATTCTAGACATGGAGGAAGACAAAAGTGTACCTCTAATTTTAGGAAAACCTTTCTTAGCCACTTCAAAGGCTAATATTGACATTTGCACCGGCAAACTCACTCTCAAGGTCAATGACGAGGCAATCACTTTTGACATAGGAAAATCTATGCAATATCCGCAACATCACGATGACACGTTATATTGTGTCGACATCAGAGATTCCATCGTGAGTTGCTATATGCGAGATTCCTCCATCACTAACCCACTAGAAACGCAAGTCTTAGACAAAACCATCACCATACCCATTTTAGAAAACGAAAATCTCAATGATGACTACCTTGAAGCATCAGAAGTAGTATGTGAGATCACCGAATGTAAGAAAAATCAAAACCATCAATCGAAGAACCACCAGCCTTAGAATTAAAAGAACTTCCAAGCCATCTCAAATACGCCTTTCTAGAAAAAGACTCTCAACTCCCAGTAATTATTTCATCTCACCTTTCTAAAAAAGAGAAAGACGAACTTCTTCAGGTTTTCAAAAACTATAAGAAGGCTATCTCATGGAAGATCATGGATATCAAGGGCATAAGTCCTTCCTTTTGTACTCACAAAATCCTCATGGAAGAAGAATACAAACATGTGGTCCAGCATCAAAGATGTCTCAATCCCAACATGCAATATGTGGTGAAGAAAGAAGTAATCAAACTCCTTGATGCTGGATTAATCTACCCAATCTCATATTCACCTTGGGTTAGTTCCGTTCAAGTAGTACCCAAGAAGGGAGGAATGACAGTTGTAATAAACGAGAAGGACGAGCTAATACCAATGAGAACCATCACAGGCTGGCGAGTTTTCATTGACTACCGCAAACTTAATGATGCCACAAGAAAATATCATTTTCCACTTCCTTTCATCGATCAAATGCTTGAACGTTTATCTGGAAAAATATTCTATTGTTTTCTTGACGGATTTTCCGACTACTTCCAAATTCCCATTGCTCCTGAAGATCAGGTGAAAACCACTTTTACATGTCTGTATGTAATGCTCCAGCCACCTTCCAACGATGCATGGTGGCCATCTTTCACAAAATGATCGAACACTCTATGGAAGTATTCATGGGCGACTTCTCAGTCTTTGGTGAATCCTTTGATCATTGCTTAAAAAACCTTGATAAAATGTTAGCCAGGTGTGAGGAAGTAATTCTAGTGCTTAACTGGGAAAAATGTCACTTTATGGTTAAAGAAGGCATCGTTCTCGGTCACAAGATTTCTAAAAAGGGATTAGAAGCCGATAAAGCAAAAACAGAAACTATCTCTAAGCTTCCGCACCCAACTTCAGTAAAGGCCATTAGAAGTTTTCTAGGTCAGGCAGGATTTTACCGACGTTTCATAAAAGACTTCTCCAAAATTGCTAGGCCTATGACCAAACTTCTGGAGAAAGACGCACCGTTCATCTTCTCTGAAGAATGTGTTGAATCATTCAACATATTGAAAGACAAACTTGTCAACGCACCAATCATGACTACACCCGATTGGACCCTTCCATTCGAGATCATGTGCGATGCAAGTGAATTTGCAGTTGGAGCCGTACTCGGATAACGCAAAGAAAAACACTTTTACCCAATTTACTATGCCAGTAAAACTCTTAACGATGCACAAGAAAAATTACACCACAACAGAAAAAGAATTATTAGCAGTAGTCTTTGCTTTTGAAAAATTTAGATCCTACCTAGTTCTTTCCAAAACCATAGTTTACACCGACCATACCGCTATACGTTACCTCTTCAACAAGCAAGATGCCAAACCCAGACTTATCCGATGGATCTTACTACTCCAAGAATTTGACATTGAAGTTAAAGATAATAAATGAGTAGAGAATGTAGCCGCAGACCATCTCTCACGCTTAGAATGCCCAGCTTCAGAAGAATATCACAAGGAAATTATCAATGACAATTTTCCACACGAAGTTCTCATGCATATCCAAGGAGTCATACAGGAGAAAGACGAAAGTCCTTGGTTTGCCGACTTCGCAAACTATCTAGCTTGTAGTATCCTAAGAAAAGGGCTTACTCATCAACAACAGAAGAAATTCTTTTCTGACCTTAAGTTATACTTCTGAGAAGACCCTTACTTGTTTAGGATAGGTGCCGATCAACTTGTTCGTAGGTGTGTAGCAGGAAAGGAAGCCTTAGATATTCTCAAACACTGTCATGAAGGACCTACTGGTGGACACCACGGTACCGCCACTACGGTCAGAAAAGTGTGTGATGCAGGATATCTGTCCCACCATATACAAGGACACACATGCTTTGATCCAAGCATGCGATGCTTGTCAAAGAGCCGGAAACAACTCAGCCAAAAATGAGATGACTCAAAGAGGAATTCAAATTTGTGAAGTCTTTGATGTGTGGGGAATAGATTTCATGGGGCCATCTCCTAACTCATTCGGAAACAAGTACATCCTTGTAGCAGTCGACTACGTGTCTAAATGGGTGAAAGCACAAGCTCTTCCCACTAACGATGCTCGAGTAGTTGTACGATTTCTGAAAAAGTTATTTTCACGATTCGGTACTCCAAAAGCCCTAATTAGCGACAAAGGTACTCATTTCTGTAACGCTCTAATGGATAAAATCTTAGCACGATATGGAGTTCACCACCGTTTGACAAAACCATATCACTCTCAGACCAATGAGCAAGTAGAAGTCTCGAATCGGGGGATAAAAAGAATCCTCAAAAGAACTATAGGAATGAATCGTAAAAATTGGGCAGAAAATGTAAGGCCCCGTTACCGGTAGCCTTACTTTCGTGTTGGATTTACTCATAAACGCAGTTCTAAATATCAGAGTTAATTAAAACATTCGCGGAATATAAAGGCTTTCATAAAACATTTCATAACAAAACACGTCTTGTCTTAAAACATCATTTTGTCTTTCAAAATAAACAAAACATTAAACTTAAACGTCTTGAGTCTTCCGATGCCAGCCTCTTATTCAGTGCCACGTGTCTCCTCAAGCGAGCTGCCTCATCCTACTCACCTGCGTGCATACTAAAAGTCAGCTACGCTGAGTGAGTTCTAGTTAATCATACATTATACAATACACATAAACTTATATTCTTTCATTCATACTTTCATACTTTCATACTTTCTTTTGTATTAACTTGCTTTCATATCTTACGTTATAAAGAGCATTACGCCCTACATTCCTCGAGTATTATTAGGGCTCGGTACCCTCCTTCCTCGAGTATTATTAGGGCTCGGTACCCTCCTTCCTCGAGTATTATTAGGGCTCGGTACCCTCTTTCCTCGAGTATTATTAGGGCTCGGTACCCTCTTTCCTCGAATATTAGTAGGGTTCGGTTCCCTAGTTCTCGAATATTAGTAGGGTTCGATTCCCTCTTCGTTACCATACAACCATACATCATACCTCGAGTATTATTAGGGCTCCTTACCCTCTTTCCTCGAATATTAGTAGGGTTCGGTTCCCTAGTTCTCGAATATTAGTAGGGTTCGATTCCCTCTTCGTTACCATACAACCATACATCATACCTCGAGTATTATTAGGGCTCGGTACCCTCTTTCCTCGAATATTAGTAGGGTTCGGTTCCCTAGTTCTCGAATATTAGTAGGGTTCGATTCCCTCTTCGTTACCATACAACCATACATCATACCTCGAGTATTATTAGGGCTCGGTACCCTTTTCGTAACCATACAACCATACAACCATCATTTCCTTCTTTTATTAACTTTATCACGTTCATACACATAAGCATACATATCATACTTACCTTATACATAGCGTTACAACCTGACAGTACGTGCAATATCCGAAGATCGTTCACGTACCATCAAGCAATCATTCATACATTTCACATTATCCACATAAGGCATACGCTTATCTCTTAGGATAAGCGTATTAACAAACATATTGAGTATGCACACAGCCCCGAAAACATAACACATAAATGGGGCTAGAAACTCACCTGAACCTGTTACGCTCCCCGTTAATAGTTATCTCTTTCTTCAGTTGTGCACGGCTGACTGTATAACAAGTATACGTATCAATTAACTACTACTACTCATGTTGTATTTCTATCTTTATATGACCCACAACGAACGGGGGTCCGGGGGCAGGGCCCCTGGCAGCGGGGTCTAGGGGCGGCAGCCCCTAGCAGGGTCCAAGGGGCAGAGCCCCTGGCTGGGGTCGAGCTGTCTTAACACATTTTCCATTAGGTTTTTAATTTATTTTCTAAGCGAACTTAACTTTAGGCGAAGTTAAACCTTAAGCGAACTTAGCTTTAGGCGAAGTTATCAGTTAGGCGAACTTGGCCTTAGGCGAAGTTATCAGTTAGGCGAACTTGGCCGTAGGCGAAGTTATCAATTAGGCGAACTTGGCCGTAGGCGAAGTTACCAGCTAGGCGAACTTGGCCGTAGGCGAAGTTAAGCTTTGCAGGCGAAGTTATCTGTTTGCAGGCGAAGTTGCCCAGTTCGCAGGCGAAGTTGCCCAGTTCAGCTACGGGTTTGGTTTTTATTACGCATTTTGGCGATTTTAATACCCTTGTCATGGTTCGACATCACCCACTAACGTTCCCTAACCATTTTCGTTCGTATATATATCCCGTATATACTATAAATCTTGGATATTTAAGCTTAAGGACGTTCAATAAAACATAAACTTTAAAGGTCAAGAACATACCTTTTGTGCTCGTTTGGATCTCGTTTAACTTGTTTAATCACAACTAATCGTTTACTCTCTCTCGGATCTTGCTCGTTTCTCTTCCTCGGCCGCCGGCCGTATATGGCGGTGTGTGGTGTGTGTGTGTTTTGGAGTGTGTTAGAGAATAAGATGGAAATGAATGATGGTTTAGGGTTTTAGCTTGGTTTAGGGGATATTTATATCCCTTAAAGCCCATGGACCTAAGGCCCATTCTCATTTAACCCATCTCAATTAATCTAAGTCCATGATCCGTTCTTTACTCGACATTAATAAATTAATAACGCGAAATCATTAAACGTAACTTTCTTTATTTAACATTATAAATTTTAGGATGTTACAGAAAAGTTAGATAATGCTTTGTGGGCCCTTAGGACAGCCTACAAAACCCCTATAGGAACAACACCCTTCAAACTTGTTTATGGGAAAACATGTCATCTACCAGTAGAATAAAACACAAAGCCTACTGGGCTCTCAGGGCAGTGAACTTCGATTTAATGCCCACCGACATAAACCGGGAAGATCAAATTCACGAACTCGAAGAACTAAGAACATTGGCCTATGAAAATTCCTGGTCTTACAAAGAAAAGACTAAACGTCTGCACGACGCCCATTTGAAGGGAAACAAAAAGTTTCAAGTTGGCGATCGAGTACTGTTATACAACACACGTTTACGTCTTTTCCTAGGGAAATTAAAATCACGATGGACAGGTCCATACATAGTTGAATCAGTCTTCGACTATGGGACAATCGAGATTTCAAATTCAAACGGCCACAAGTTCAAAGTTAATGGACATAGATTAAAACCATATATCGATGGACCATTTGAAGAAGTCTCGGAGGTAATAGTCCTCCAACTCCCTAAATAGAAATATAAGGAAACAAGGTCTGGCCAAGACCTCCACAAACTAGGCCTTGTATATATTTGTTTTACTTAAAAAAAAATAATAAATACATAAATAAATAAATAAATAAACTCAAAAACACGGGGGCGTGCTTGAGAAAGCATGGTGCCGTGCCATAATATGCGGACCGGAATCTTCGTTGCAAAAATCTCAGTCAGACTAGTTTGTAACAGAATTGTCAGAGAAAAAACCATGGGCCTTGCTTCCAAAAGCATGGGGCCGTGCTTAGGTATCTGGTTGGCTATAAAAAGCACCTCTTGCCAATGAATTCCTTGCACCAACCAAAACCAAAACACTCCTCTCTGAAATTCGACATGCCTACTGAAATGAGCGAAACAATTCCCGTTCCTGGACAACCGAGAAACGATGCCCGCCATGTCTCCAAAACTGAGCTTTTCTTGAAACTTCAAGAACTCGTCAAGGAACTCACCGAAATGAATCTCCTTGCTGAGATGCGCCTCGTTCAACTCACGAATCAGTGGAAAACATGAAAATGGAACTCCGAGAAATTAACAAACAACACCATTTTCAAGTTCTTGGTTTCACGTACTTTCCACCACCAGGGCCATTCGGCGGAGGAGAATCTTTCGGGGAAATTTAGGAACCTTAATTTTCAGTTCTCATGTGTAAACAAGTTCTTACGCACATTGTGCTAGGAATTTCGGGCTTAACCCAAATATTTTCATGTTTCTAGGAAAACCGGGCTTATCCCATATTTGTTTTAGGACCTTTAATTTTAATGAAAAGTGATTTTTAGGATGACCAAACTCTTAAAATAACATGCTAAACATCATTCTAAAAATTCCGGATCTCGCATTTGGCTGAAAAACAAAAGAAAATCTCAGTGACAAAAAGCACGAGTCGTGCTTCAAGAAGCACGAGGTCGTGGTCACCCTAGAATCTTCAGCATGATACGCGCTGACTCCGTACAATTCTCTGACTCAGAAACATTTATTTATCTAGCAGCACGAGGCCGTGCTTCTAAAAGCACGGGGCCGTGTTCGACTTTCCAGTCTCTATATAACGCATGCAAAAACTCACTATTCCATTCATACCAAACATAAAATTACTAAAATGGAAAGCAACAAAGTTGAATGGAGGCCAGTGAGGAAAGGCAAGCAACATGATTCTTTCTCAAATCTTGAGGAGGAGGTCATGAGGCTACAATGCATCATACGAGACCAAGTCGAAAGCAACATCCAAACTGAAGCTCGTGTAATCGAGCTAATCAACAAAGTCAAACTGCTTCGGTTTGAAAACTTCCATGTTGTGGATAGCCACAACAAGGATGTGGCTTTCAAGCTCAACTATCTTAACCGAGAAATCACAAAGCTCGACAAAAATCTTTCCGAGCTCTTGGAAGCTAAACGAGCCCCGCCACACATTCAAGACCTGTTCGGGAATGGTGGTCGTTGAAGTCTCGACTTTGTCTTGTGTTGAAGTTACTCTTGCTAAGTGTTATGTGTTAGGATCCAGAATTGTTGTCGTACTTTTATTTCCATTATGTTTAACTATGTTTTATGTTTCAATGAAATTTAGGACTTTTAATTACTATCTTAATCCTAACCTACAAAGAAAATCAGTTAAAAACGAACCAGCTCGTCAAATAAACAGTAAAACAAAAAGAAATTGTCTGCATTGTGCAGCACGGTACCGTGCCTCCAAAAGCACAATTTCGTGTTTTTAATCCCAGTACAGTTACGTATTTTTAACTAATAAATAACTTTTTCAACCATCCAACCCTAAAACCAACTTTGTCCTTCAACAAAAATCGTCGACCACTTCCGTGTCTCACTAGTTTCTACACCAAATATTCGATTTCAAGCCAAAGATATGTTAATATAACAAATCTATTGTTCAAATTCATCTTTCTAAGTCTAAATGAACCCTAAAATCTCACAAATTGATTGAATCGGGTCTAAACCGAAAATTAGATGGGTTATTCGGTTATGGTTAGGATAATGAGTTGTTTGATAGTTTGATTGTTGAAAGGAACCATTCGGGTTTGGATCTTGGGTTGAATATCCAACAAACTAATAAACCCAAAAGGTATAACCGGTTAGAAACGAATGTTCGAATCTGGATAAAGTCGAAATTAAAATTAAAAGACCACGAACCATGCATCAAACAACACGACTCATGGTCACCTTTTAGTCAACCAAAAGTCAAAATCTGTAGGAACTGACTAACAACAGCAACACGGTACCGTGCTTATGAAAGTACGCCACCGTGCTTTGCTCTCTATTCCAGCACATTGTAAATTCTCATTGTTTTTCGACTAATTTCGATACTAATTGCAGATGGCCGAGTGTGGGGATGACACACACGCTTTCCTAGTCTTTCACGGGTGTGATACAAGGAATAGATGGGCCAACACAAGATTAACCTACCTTAACCGTCGATTTCCAGAAGCAAACTTTTACGCATGCAGGAACACACTAAGGCAAGTCAACCAATGGAACCGGTACAAAACCCTTGTTAGAGGGCCATGGAAACGATTTTTTGGTCAAACAAGGGAAGCTGTAACAGAACTTAAAAAGGAATTTTTGGCTTCTTTCCATATAAAGACCAAGAAATTGGAAATGTGGGACGAGGAAGCCATTGAGTTCAGATGTGGGGGTGAATGGCACATGACTTCTGTCACCCAACTTGGGATTGATATGCGAATTTACATAGCTGAGGAAACAGATGATGAAATATGGTTCAGAGCAGGAACAACATTTGATGACGAAGACAGTGATGATGATGCTGAAGCTAGGAGCACACGGTTACAGGCATTGAAATGTTACAATACGTAGATAGTATATCGATCATATGACGAAGACGGTTAATATAATATGTCAATACGCATCATATTTGATCTTGTTTCCTAATTACGATCGTCGGTGAGGTCGTTTTGGCAAGTTGTATCATAAACCCAGATCAATTCCATGTAAGACGCAAGGATTAAGCTTCAAGAAAACACAAACGGGTCATGGTTCGTGGGTTACAGGTATAAGGGTTTAGGTTAATGGGTTTAAGGAACATAATATAATAAAATAACAGATTTTACATAAAGGTCCCTGAACTATAAGAATGGAAACAAAACAGAATTAAATTATAGTTTATGGTTAAAATTGTATATAAACCAAAGTTATTTTACATATATTAAATAAATATAATAAGAAATAAAAATAAAATAATAAGCTAGATTAACGTGATATTTTCTAAAACTAATAGAAATAATACGGAATGCATCTTAAATTCTCATGCATCACACGGATTCTAAAACTAATAGATATAATACAAAAATAAATACCAGTTACTTACACATATAAAATTATACATGATGCATTACAACCTACACATCAATTATAGGTAAATTATTATAAGAACTTAGTATTAATAAATTATACCCGGTTCCCTCACAATTTCATAAAATTTCATTCATACATATGCATAGTTAATATGATCTTTCATATTTGAATTATTATAAAGAAAACGGAGGTATGACATCTCACTCATTCCTTAACTTCACAAATATAATCATCTTTCAATATCTAGAAAGTCGCCCCCTCTTATATGTATTTATATTTATATGTATACTAGGTTATTGACCCGTGTACGATACGTACGGAAATATAGAAATCGTCATGTGAACACATATATAATTTCAAACGACAAGATATTTTCTTAATACGTTTTTTGAGACGACAATATGATATATAATTGCAATTCATATTCATACACATAATACACATACAAATACATTCATAGACATACCACATATATACATGTATGCGCATACATACAGTCACACAAAAATTCAAGTCTCCTTCGATGCATGATTAGTTGACCATCTACACATAAATTCAAGTCTCCTCCGATGATTAGTTGACCATCTAGTGAAAAGAAACAAAGATAACTTACAAGTTACAAATAATGACACAAAAAGAAGCAAACATTACTTTATGAGCATTAAACATCTACTATACTATTAAAGTAATAACTCTTTCCATAAATAATATATATGCAATCTCATAATTTCTTGCTAATAAAACAATTCAAATATATGTAAAATTACATTCAACATATTCTAATCTACTATACTAATAATACGTGTGTTCCTTAATGAGTTTGAGTTTTTTTTCAAAGTTTCATGGTAATTATTTTTATTTTGGTTTCATTTCGGTTTTTGGTTTTTGTTCGGTTTTAGTTTTTATAAATTTGGTGTGTTTCTGTTCGATTTGTTTTGTTTGTTTTTTGTTTTTGGTTTATTGGATTTTAATAATCCCTGCTAATTGGTATTGGCCGATAATAATCTTATTTATTTTATCACAACTGACGGTCCCAAATTTCAAAAAGTTGGCTCACAATGGTCCCCGTTAAAAAGGACTTAACGGCGTTATACTTTTTTCGGAATCAAACTAACTTTTTAGGGCCTTTGATCGGAAGGAGAATACGAATCGATTGATGTAAAACTTAACTCGAAACAGTGATCCAAACGACTTGATTTTTGCTTCAATTTGTGTGTTTGAACTTCCGATTAACAAAAATCAAGTCGTTTGGATCACCGTTTCGAGTTAAGTTTTACATCAATCGATTCGTATTCTCCTTCTTATCAAAAGGCCTAAAAATTATGTTGAAATTCGGAAAAAAGTATAACGTTGTTAAGTCATTTTTAACAGAGGACCACCGGGGGCCAACTTTTTGAAAATAGGGAACGCTAGTGGCGATAAAATGAATATGGATTATTATCGGCCAATGCTAGTCAATAGAGATAATTAAAATCCAATAAACCTTTGTTTTTTTTTATTTTCGTTTTAGATGGGTTTAACTTTATTTAGTTTTTCGTTTTGGTTTTTTACAGTTTTTGTTTTTTGGTTCGACAGATTTTTCAGTTTTTATTTTTTCAATTTCACTTCGGTTTTTGTTTTAGTTTTATTGGTATTTGGTTTATTTAGGTTTTCGGTTTTGGTTTTGCTTTTTTCAATATAGTTTCATTTAACTTGTATTTAGTTTGTTGGGTGTTTGTTTTTAGTGATATTGAAAAATGAAAGAATATAGAGGATTCACAAATTAAGTGAAAGGTTCACATGATTTTCAACTTTCAAGTAGGTGGAAGACATTGAAGCTTTATATTTTTTAAATCTTCATAACCAGTAATAATGAATTCACATTTGGTAGAAAGGATTTCAAAAGCTAAGAACATTGTATGTGTTACTCTTCATTTTTCTTCTTAGTCTTCAAGTGTGTTATTTCAATTTTCATTTATGAAAATGGGTCATTTTAGAAATGTTTCGATTTGCATTGGCTCGGGTCAAAATGAGTCATCTTAAAAGGGTGTCAGTTTAGTTTAGTTCGGTTTAGTTCTTGTCAACGAGTCAATATAAAAAGGTATCGATTATGTTCGGGTTCCAACGGGTCCTTTTAAAATCGTATCGATTTGGTTCGGGTCATAACAGGTTAATTGTAGAAGATATCGATTTGGTTCGGCTTAAAATGGGTCAGTCTCAAAACGTAACGATTTAATTTTGGTCAAAACATGTCATTTAAAAAGGTTTGATGTGGTATCGTTTCTTAAATGAGCTTTGGACATGCTACAGTTTATTATGGTGCAAGATTGGTGTAAACTATTTATGTCATTGACTATGTTCTCGGTCTAGGAAGAAAAGAAGCCTGTAACATTCTTGGATGTTTATCAGAAATCTTTCTTGGATGCTTATTTTCTGATATGCTTACATTCAAGACTAACACTGTATTCTCGGGTTTAAAATACAAGGAAAAGAAATGATAAGATTGGATAGAGGAAGAAAGGAAAAGAAATTATATACTTAAAATGCATTCTCGAGTTAAAATTAAAGAAAAGAAAAGAAAGTGTTTATTACATTCTTGAGTTAGATTGGAAGGAAAAGATAGAAAAAAAATTGTAATTTTACAATTATGTCCTCATAGTAACATGGAAAAGAGAATTAAAATAGGGTAAATTGGTAATATGGTAATGAGATATAAACTTTCCTTCACAATCCGGCCATATTTGGCAGGAAAGTTTTGAAGGAAAAAAGGCTTAACTTTTCCTTCCATTCCCTTTCTTTTCCTTTATTGAAAAAACTCAAGAATGAAAAAAGAAAAGTTTTCTTATCTTTTCTTTTCTAATCCCTTAAATAAAAAACTCAAGAATGCAGTGTAATGTTAATGAAGTTTGTTTGTTTTCTGTGAACATTATTTTTTAAAGTTTATGAAGTTTATGTTTTAAAGCTTTAAATTTTCTTCGTAAACATTCTACTATGTAAAGTCATTCTTTGTAAGTTTATGCATTTCAATACTTTATTGCCTATGAATATGAATTGCAATTAAAATTCATGTTGCTGTCTCAAAACAAATATTGAAAAATAACTTGTTTGAAATTATATATATGTTTACTTGACGATTTCTATATTTCCGTCTGTGTCATGTACATGTCAATGACCTATTTACAACTGAAATACATCCATGTCTGGAGGGGGAGGGGTATTTGGGAGGGGGGGGGGGGGTGTTAATAAAATCGAACATGGGGCTTAAATCAAAAAAAAAGAAAAAAAGAGAGGGGTATGGGAGTTATCGTGTTCTAAGTGTGGGCAGGGTGTGAATGTAGGTTCATAGATTTGGGCGTCATCGGTTAAGAGACTATGACGGTGGCCTCGGATCTAATTGACTAGTGATGGTTCATGTATTTGGTCATTTTAGAGCGGATATGTGATGGTTCACATGTCGGTGGTGGTTAGCCTCTTAACTATTGTTGGTTCTGACAAGTGGCGGTCGGCGACTGAGTCGGTGACGACGATGAAGGTGAACGAAGATGTGTCAACGTTAAACAAAGGATGCAAACTCCTTCTCTTCTATAATCATTAGCGGCGATTGACGGTGGGTTATCAACCATATACAGATAATGGTGAACAACGATCAGCAACGATATTGAGAGAATTAGGGTTTTTGGGTGGGGTGGTTGTGGACTCCAGCAGAACGATGGAGGGAGTTGCATTTTGATTTTAGGAGAGAGAGAGAGAGATAGATGCGAATCTAATATTTTTATTTTTAATAAACTACAAAAATGGTTCATATAGTTACATATATAGTCCCTATAAATTTTTGATTAACTTTACATGTTTGTTATGCTTGCACAGGTAGGCCTATAAAGAGTAAAAAGAATAAAATACCCTCATGTGTAATGCACATGGGGTGACATAACTGAAAAACTTAACATTCGTTAGTGTAAATGACAAAAATCAAGAGAAACATGCAAATAAAGGATAAAGAATGAAACTCGTTTTCGGAAATGACCCATTCCATAATTTTGTTAATTCAAAAGGACAAAAACTGTAATTTTTTTCTAAATAAAATAACTAAACAAATTAGCCATATGCGAAAATTTAGGCATATATTTTGCTTTTAAGCTTTACTTAGTACATCGATAGGAGCCTAAACTATATTGAATCACCTTGTATACATTTTTTATATGAATACTTAAAGGATCCGAAATCTTGATAGGAATACTTAGAAAGGGCCCAAATTGCTTTCGAGTGAAGGAATATATTAAAGAATATATTTTTCAAAAACTCATGAACTATGTTAGGAATAGATGAAATTCACTATTAGGTAAAGCATACGCAACAAAAGCTTTTATAAAAGGGCAGTACTGAATCTTGCATGAACTATAGATGACGTGCTAACACTAGTGTTGGGTTTTATTATATGTCTTACGATATCAAGTTATGCGAAAAGTTGAAGTATTCATTAGATTTGTGAAAACTTGATAAAATGCAAAAAGTTTATCAAAAGCGAGAACTTCACTAAGAGTCAAGAAAGCGAAAAGAATCAAGAAAACAAAATGTTGGTGGAAGTTATCGCATACGCCAGTTTTAGTATAAATATAATGTATAATTGTTGGTTTTTTGTGAAAAGTATAAGAGATTAAAAAACAATGAAAATAAATATTTATATTCCTCAAACATACTTAATAAAACATATGGAGTTTTTAGGTTTTTTTAAACGAACTCACTTTATAATAAAATTTATACCGACACATTCAAAAGAAACTAAACAAAACTGTGTTTTTAGATTGCTTTAAAAACATAGATATTTTATTAGGAAAAAATAAATCATAATAACTAAAAAAACAAAGCCATATAATATCGGGTTGCAACTTGGAATGTTCACCCGACCCGGTTGCTTGCTACTTTTCAGTTTTTCCTTTCCTTTAATTCATTTTAGCAACCCAACCTCATTTTTTATTGCCAATGGGCATAGTCTTATGTTGGTGCTTCTCATCTTTGGTTCAAAGATCTCAACCTATTCAAATGTTGTCCAAAAAGCTTGATTTCAAATCATATCTCTGTCTAAACAAGAAGAAATAATAAAAAATAGAAAGAATACACATCAGTCTTAAAAAAAGAGTTTTGTTTTACCATTTTAACAGACATACCCTCTAAATGCATTGATGCAGTAAAGCCGCCATACCCCAACATGTCAAAGGCCACCAGAAAGTTTAGAATCAGTCAACTTATCATGCAGTATGTACCTTTGAATACGAAGGCTAGCCACCAATGACTTGTGCTTTGTATGACTTAAAGAATCAAGCACCGATCTCCCCATACAAAGGAAAAAAAAACATTAATTAACAGATGAAATTGATGATTATGCAACAAAAGTCTTTGAAAAGGAACAAAGTGCAAACCTGAAATTCCATAGGCATAATAGTTCTCCCTTTCTTGTACAGATCATCACACTATTAATAGAAACAAGCGAAGTTACAATATTGAATCTTGTTGTATTAAAGTTTATGAGTGAGGTAGTTAATTCTAGTGTTAAGTGTAGTAAGAACAATGAACCTTATAGTTAAAAACATAGAAAATAACTTATCTTTGTAAACCAAGATAATCCAACTGTATCCATCATGTATAATCCAGCAAACCGTATACAGGGAAAGTACATATCCATCAGCTTCTCATCTTTGGTTCGAAAACCCCAACTTGTTCAAACGTTTGCCACAAAAATTTGATGCCGGATCATTATATCTATTTGTGAAGATAAACTAATAACATGCATTTCCGGTGATTATTGAAAGCTTAAGGCGTTGACAATGCAGATTTAGTAAGGGATATTTGAAATGAGTAAAAACATAGAAAATTGTTGGGTTCAAGGCCCGGTTTATTATATGAAGTCAAAAGAGGAGACGGGTGTGGGCGGTCGGGCCATAATAATTTACTAACCCTAGTTCAGTCTCTATATAAACAACATTATGTACTTGTAATATTTGGTCACTCAATAAAGATATACCTAGTTGCCACCCGTGGACGTAGGTCAGTTTAGACCGAACCACGTTAAATCCTCGTGTTCGTTTACTGCTTTCGTGTGTGTTCAGTTTCATGTGCGCGTTTAATCCTAACAAGTGGTATCTAGAGCTTAGGTTCGGATCACGCGAAGAACACGTTGAACCTGTTGCGCTGGCCGTCGCCACCCGTAGCTGCCGTTCAAGTTTTGTTGACCGTCGGTAGGTTCCGATTGCCGCGTATTAGGAAAGGGTGATCGTCAGATAGGGTTCCGCCATACCCAGTCGTCGACGATCCGTGGCTTATTTCAGGTTCTGTCCTTTTTATTTTGTTGAAAGCTATTAAATAATTGCATCACCACTGTTTTATCACTGCCGCAAGAGAAGACCTCGACAAGGGAATTGATTTCCCATTTTGTTGGAAACCTAGAGTTTGTTCTCTTTTGGACCACGTAAATAAATTGGGCAGGAGCTCATTTGTTTTATATTGTGGGCCTATAAACTCTTCTTCAACCAAATTGTTATTTCCTTTGGGCCGTAAATTAAGGTGGTAGGCCCAACTAATTTGCTTAATTTGTGTGGGCCAAATTCTTGAGCAGTTTGACCGGATATATTTGGGTTTGAGTCGAGATCATAATTTGCAAAGTAAGAGCCAAGAACAATTGAATCGAGATTCTATTTTTCGTTGAAGAACAGTTTCAAATCAGAATAAATTTAAAGAAACCGGGAACCAGTGCTAACCGCGTTTGTCAGGTTTTATCGTTTCAGTTTAAAATTTCAGTTTCTGATTTACAGTTCGTATTTCCGCTGCGGTTTAAATAGGTTGATTTTTAACAGAGTTCAGTAGAACAGTCGTTAAGTTCAGGCTTGTGTTGCTGTGTCTGTCTCTGTTTTTTTTTATCCAGTTTTTCGTTTTAGTCATTGTTATGGCAGAAGACGGAAAGGTTTCGATACAGAAGTTTGACGGACAGAAGTTCGGTTGGTGGAAGATGCAGATTGAGGCACTACTTTGTCAGAAAGACTTGGATGTAGTGCTTGAGGATGAAAAACCAGAAAAGTTGTCAGAAGCAGATTGGAAGAAGTTAGACAAGAAAGCTAGGGCTTGTATTACATTGTCGTTGTCGGAAGATGTGGCGTTTAACGTCATGAAAGAAACCACAGCCCGTGGTATGATGGACGCACTATCCAACATGTATGAGAAGCCTTCGGCAGCGAATAAAGTCTATCTTATCCGAGAGCTAGTGACAACAAGAATGAAAGAGGGTGGGTCAGTTACAACTCATATCAATAATCTTAATTCGATCTTGTCCCGCTTAGTGTCAGTTGACATTAAGTTTGATGATGAAGTTCAAGGCCTCTTGTTATTATCCTCTTTGCCCGACAGTTGGTCGCAAACAGTTACTGCAGTTTGTAGTTCGTCTACAAATATTACTTTCGATGGGATTCGAGATCTGATTCTGGAAGAAGATTCAAGACGCAGAAGTTCAGGTGAATCATCAGGCAATATGCTAGTCACAGAAGGTAGAGGTAGGGGAAAACAGCGAGGCAGTGGGAGCAGGAAGAGGAGTCAGTCTAAGACTCGTAAGGATATTGAATGTTGGGGTTGTAAAGAGAAAGGACACTTCAGGAATCAGTGTCCGAATGGTAAGAAAGAGGTGAACGTTACAGAAGACGAAACAGATGACGGGGTCAGTAGTGATGAGGCTTTGGTTTGTAGTGTTGAGAGTAGCGTTGATGCTTGGGTGATGGATTCTGGTGCATCGTTTCATGCCACTCACTGTAGTGAAACGATGAAGAATCTTAAATTTGGGGATTTTGGAAAGGTTCGACTAGCGAATGATGATATTTTAGAGGTTACGGGTATGGGAGACGTTGATTTGATAACTTCAGCCGGTACTTCTTGGACTTTGAAAGACGTGAGGGTTATTCCAAGTTTGAAGAAACGTTTGATATCAGTTGGGCAGTTGGATGACCAAGGGCACGATGTTAAGTTCGGGAATGGGCAGTGGAAAGTAGTCAAAGGGAATCTCGTGGTTGCTCGTGGCAAGAAAATGGGTTCGTTGTATATGGTCGATATGTCACCGAAAGGAGTGGATCCAGTTTTGGTGAAAGACAAAGTCCGGTTCACAGAATCTCGTGGGCAGAAGAAGGTTCGTTTTGCAAGTAACAAACCCAGAGCCAAAGTGAAGATTCAGGATGAACGAGCTAGGAAGGTTAAATCAGTTGGGGGACATCGTGACAGTGAGAGCACAGGTCGTGTTTCAGTTACAGTTCCAGGTCGACAGTGGATTAAGAAAACCAGTATTCCAGCTGTAAAAGTCTCTCCAATGAATTACTTGCTGAATATGGAGAGTGTTTGTTCTCAGGTTATCTCAGGATTGTAGAAGAAGAAAAAGAAGAAAGACTGAAACTTGAAGTTGTGTAATCCACCGAGAAGATGAAGAGGAGCAGAGTGAATGATTATTATTATTATTATGAGTGATCTGCGGTTTTCGTTCCCGTGATTTGTCCAAATACGCGGTTTTAGTCCAATAGTTTCAAACTTGCGATTTTCGTCCCTGTGGTTTCATTTCACCTGCAATTAAAATCGAATTCATTAACCCCGTTAAGTATGGTCGCTAAACCCATCAGCGTACCTTTCACGTGAGGGGCAGTTTTGTCGTTTTTCCCCAACTAAACCCGAGTCCCTCACGTGTGGGGGGGCTTGCGAATTACGACTGAGTTTATTTGGGGAGAAAAGGGGCAAAAATGCCCCTCGCGTGAGGGGCACGCTGATGTGTTTAATGACCAAACTTAACGGGGTTAATGGATTCGGGTTTAATTGCAAGTGAAATGAAACCGCATGGACGAAAATCGCAAATTTGAAACTATTGGACTAAAACCGCGTATTTGGACAAACCACGGGGACGAAAACCGCAGTTCACTCTATTATTATTATTATTATTATACAATAATAATATTGTTATTATATAACATATAATAAGATGATTCCTTCTTTTCTTCGTCATCACCGCCGTCATCTTAGCTATGTGTTTGGAAAAGGGAGATTTTACCGCTATCATTCCAGTAAGCTGGTTGTTTTCTCGAGTCAAGACCTTCAAGTTCTCTGTGGTAAAAATGATTCCTGAGTAATTATTTCAATTATTTGTGTATCAAATTTATGCCATAATTTTGAGTTTTACTTTCAATTGAAGGTATAGAGTGACTAATTGTTCGGTCATGGCGTCTGCTCACATTTAGGTAATCGCAGTTGAAATTACCTATTATTATCGTATTGTTGCAGTTCATACACACACCGTGGACTATTAATCTTTAATCTTTAAATACTACTAAAGCAATACAATTTGTACACATGGTCTTCTTCTAGGCTGTCCACATGTACAATCCAGTCAGCAACTTTCCATTCTCATATTCTCTAACTAGTTTGAGACTCGTTTATTACACGGGCAATTAATGAAAATTTTAATATTTAAACATTAAGCAAAATACAAGCAATAACACAATTATCATATATTGTTACTACAATTACAAATTACATTAAAATTACAAGAATTACAAAAAAAACATTACACAAGAATTTTATAAATAAGAAAAAATTTCCTTGTACACAACATTTGTTGTTGTATTGGTCAGATAACCTTGTTTATCAAGAATCAGAATCTTTAGCCCACACCTACTTGCAACTCTTGACAACGCGACATATAGTTGTCCATGTGAGAACGCAGGTTCTTTTAAGTACAAACCTACCCTTGATAATGAATGACCTTGGCTTTTGTTTATCATCTTCGTGAAACATACTGCTATGGAAATTGTCGTCTTTCAAATTTGTATGCTATTTTGTTGTCTGATGGAGTCAGTGGCGATCTATGAATCAAAACTCTATGACCAATGTTAGTACCAGAAATAATTTTGGCTTCAACTACACGAGTACCTAAAGATATATATGTAGTCGAGTACCGTTACATAAGCCTTCTTTCTGGTCAAGATTTCTAAGGAGCATAACAGGCTACAAGTTTTGCCACTTGTCAGTTCTACATTAAACCTCACTCTTTTTAACAAATTTATCATAGTAAAATAATAGTTACCATTACTAAATTTATGCTTCAAAATTTGTTAATTTAATATTTAATTCATATATTTTTTTTCAAACATTTGATATTTATAATTATATTTTACTATTAAAATGTTTTAAAGACTATTGTACAACGACTGTATTAATAGTGTTTAACGGGTTTATTGTTTATTGTATACTGATTATTTATTAAATATTGTATTTTCAAGAAATACTCGTGTAGTACACGAGCCTCAAACTAGTTTTGTTATATAAGAATAAAAAATAATTTACGCCATTGTGTCTTTTTGCTTACCATTGTGTCTTTTTTCGTCATTGTGTCTTTCTGTTTATTGTTATGTTTTTTCGTCATTGTGTCTTTCAACTGATCATTGTGCTTCTTTAAATACTAATAACACCGTTGTGTAATAATATATATATAATGAAAAATACCAACAAATTATCTAATACATAAAACACAATGATGAATGCATATTCCACGATAACATGAAACGTAAAACACAATAATGAATACATATAATATAACAATTACACAATGGCCTGAAACGTAAGACACAATGGTAAATACATATAACACAATGACCTTAAACGTAAGACACAATGGTAAATACATATAACACAATGACCTTAAATGTAAGACACAATAGTAAATACATATAACACATTGACCTTAAACGTAAGACACAATGGTAATACATATAACACAATGACCTTAAATGTAAGACACAATGGTAGATATATTTAACACAATGACCTTAAACGTAAGACACAATCGTAGATACATTTAACACAATGACCTTAAACGTAAGACACAATGGTAGATACATATAACACAATGACCTTAAACGTAAAACACAATGGAATCTACATATACACAATGGCTTAAACGTAATACAAAATCAACATAAAGCAAATGTTAAGCACAAAGACACAGTGACAAACGAAAGACACAATGACGTAATCTTTGTTTTAATTTTTATCTTTAATATGTGTATCAATTGAAAAATACAATGACCAAAATATATAACACAATGCATAGAAAAACCCAATTAAAAAACACAATGGACAACCAAATAACACAATACAAAAAAAACCCACAAACTTTTTTTATGTTTATATAACAATATGATATTCATATTGAAGATAAAAAAACGCTCGTTATTATGGTAAAAAAAATTCTAAAAAAAACGCCGTATGAAAAAGTTATAGACGTTTTAAAATGATGGAGGAATTGGCATGTGCCTTGCATGTGGAGAGAGAGAGAGTCATCATAAGTGGGTTATTACCTTCATACCTTTTTCATCTATTTTTATTTTCAAATTAATCTCCACCATCCAAATCTAAGATCAATGGATTAAATTCCTTCTCACCCTTCTCATTTTTGTTGTCCTTTGTATTTTAACTTTACCCTAGTAATTAGTAAGTTGTTAT
>NW_027499325.1:0-86467 GCF_021521415.1 Bidens hawaiensis
TGAAATCTTGTTGTGGAAGCATTCTCAACTTCATTTGATTGGTTGCTTGTGTCACTCCCATTCTGAACATGATCATTTTGTACATAAGGACTATCTTGACTTGTCATTTCCTGATCTTGTTCAATGTCATTGTTTGAGGAGCTTTTCACAAAAGTGTATTCCTTTTTTTCCTAGCAACCTTTTTCCACAATTCTTCCAAGTCCAGTTCTTTCTTCTTATTCTCTTCAAGTACACTGGTCTTGTAGAATATATCATCAAAGTCTTCAGAATAAATCTTGAATGACTTTATTAACTTTTCATGATCAAATAGCCATGTTGCACCACTGACTGTGTTGAATTGATTCTCATTAAAAATAATGTCAGATGACTCTATCACACTCATGTGATCTTTCACATAAACTCTGTATGCTTTTGAGTTAGTAGAATATCCAACAAAGAAACAATCTAGTGACTTAGTTTGAAACTTGTTCAAATAGTCTCTAGTGTTCAATAAAAAACATTTGCTGCCAAAGGGCTTGAAGAACTTGATGTAAGGCTTCTATTGTTGAAAATCTCATAAGGAGTTTTATCATGCCTTTTGTTCACAAGCACTCTGTTCTGAACATAACAAGCAGTGTTGATTGCTTCAGCCCAGAATGTGACAGGTAAGTTAGTATCAGCCAACATGGTTCTTGCAGCTTCTATTAGTGTTCTGTTTCTCCTTTCTGCAACACCATTTTGTTCAGGAGTTCTTGGAGCTGAAAATTGTTGCATTATTCCTTTCAGAGCACAAAATTCTTCCATAACTCCATTCTTGAACTCAGTACCATTTTCACTTCTCATCATCTTAACTTTCTTATTCAGTTTGTATTCAATCATTGTAACACAACCCTTAATCAACTCAGCAGTCTCATCTTTGGTACTTAGGAAATAAACCCAAGTATATCTTGAATAGTCATCAATGATCACCAAACAGTATCTCTTCTTTCCAATACTTGGTACACTCACAGGACCAAAAAGATCCATGTGAAGTAACTCAAGTGGTTGATCAATTGAATTGATGAGCTTTGTCTTTTGAGTATACTTGTGTTGTTTTCCCTTCTGACATGAGCCACAATGATCATCTAACTTAAATTCTCTTGTAGGTAAACCAATCACATGTTCACCCTTGACCAGTCTATTCATGTTCTTTAAGTTTACATGACACAGTTTCCTATGCCACAATTTTGACTCATTTTCAGTGGCTTTGGAAACAAAACATGCACCACCTCTTGAAATAGCTTCTTTCATATTCAACTCATACAAGTTGCCATTTCTTGGTGCCATCATCATAATCATTTCAGGTGGGATCACAAACTCAGGTTTTAAGATGAAACAATGAGAATCATCAAAACTGACTTTGTAACCCTTATCACACATTTGAGATATACTCAACAAATTGTATTGTACTCCCTCAACATGAAAGACATTGTCAAAAGACACCTTCCCATTTGTCAATATCCCTTTACCCACAATCTTTCCACCATTTTCATCACTCCCAAAAGCAACAGGACCTTCATATTTCTCTTCATAGTTCACAAGTGACCTCTTGTCACAAGTCATGTGCCTAGAACAACCACTATCCATATACCATATATCATTCAATGGAGTGGCCTGTTCCTTAGATGAAGATGCAGAGTCTATGGCCATGAATGCCACATTAGCTCTTCTGGTATCATCTGCTATATCTTCCTCATGGTTACTCCAGTCAATGCTTCCCTCATGCTGAGTAGTTACTGCCACATTGCCTTGATTTCTTGGTTGATTTTGGTTTGCTGGAATGTTGTTAGTTGCAGGGTTTTGAACAGCTTGATTCTGATTGTTGTTCATTTGATATACTTGATTCTGATTCATACCCTGCTGGTTGTTCATCTGAGGCTGATAGTGGTTGTTAAAATTGGGATTGAAGTTGTTGTTTGGATGGAAGTTGTTGTTGTTGGCATTGAAGCCTTGGTTATTGTTGAAGTTCTGCTGGTTGTTATTTCTATGCACATTCTGCTGGTATTGTTGTTGGTTTCTAGGCTGTTGGAACTGATTGACTTGAAAGTTCCTTGGCATATTGCACTCTCTTGCAAAGTGTCCAGGCTGTTGACAGTTGTAGCAGATAGCCTTGGACTTGTCAAATCCTATTCTCTCATTTGGACCAGAAACTAGTGATCTACCAGTTCTATTGTACAGTCTCTTGCTTCTTAATGCCAACATTGCAGCTTGCCATTTGAGATCCATGTCTTCAAGGTCATCAACATCTATTTGTTCCAAATCATCCTGCACTACACTTGTGTGAATCAAGTTTTTAGCCACAAATGCATTGTAGGATTCAGTGAACATAGACATTAGGGCTTGTGCATCACTCCCTTGAACATGCCCTGCACCAGCACTTTGAGCATTTCCATTTCCCACAGAGGCTGAATCATCATCAATCAATTGAACATTAAACCTCTGTTGACCACCTTGACTGCTTGAACCACCTCCAATGAATGACCTAGGAGTCTCATTGTTGTGATCACTTGGTTCTTCAATGATGGGAATTTGTTGTTGATTCTTTGTTGTAAGATTCCCTATTGGAGCAATTAAAGCATTTGACACATTGAAACTTGGTTTATCTTCCTTGATCATTTCATTATCAATCATTTCAAGTTCAGCAGCTTGAAGAAAACATACTACATCATCCAATTTCAATTCATTGAAATTTTGCTTTTGAAGGATGAATTTGCAAGCAGTATACCATTCTTTTGGCATTGAGTTGAGCAACTTTGTATTCAAATCAAAGTCAGTCATTACATAATCAGTTGTTCTCAACTCATTCACAATACTCAGAAAACGTTCTAGTATTGATTTCAATCTTTCTCCATCTTTATACTTGAACCTTTCCAACTGTTGCTTCAATCTTTGCTTCTTAATGTTCTTCAATTCAGTGTTCCCATCATACATCTCAAGGATTTCATCATACATTGCCTTAGCACTTTGATGATGTGCAATCTTTGTGAGGATTTCCCAAGACAGACCAAGTTTTAGCATAGCCAATGCTCTGTCATCAACCTTTCTCATTCTCTCTCTAACAGCAGCAATAGCATTTGCATTAGCACCTTCTTCAACAGTAGCTTGTGGACCATTCTTGATAGAATTCCACATATCCACATCATTATAACAAACAGCAGCCACAAAAAGCACTTTCCACTTGGTAAAGTTCTCCTGACCATACAATCTAGGTATCTTATTAGTAGACACCTCTTGTTCCTCATATCCAGACATTTTCTTAAAACAAAAGTTAAGTTCTTATCAAAAATAGAGTAAAACAATCAGATATGAGAATAAATTCTTAGATCTGAGGTGTCTGATATGAATAGAACAAGAATCAACAATAAAAATCAAAGCTTTAAGTGAAATAAGGAAAAGAAAACACATAAAACTTGTAGATCTGGAAGAAAAATGAAGAACAGAGCTTCTGACGTCACAAATCAATCGAACAGTGCTCTGCTTACGTCATTCTTCTTCAAAACTTAATCAGCAACAATCTTTCTAAAAATAGCAGCAACATGCTCTGATACCACTTGTCAGGTCCCAACTTTTGATGGTCGATTCGGATCGGATCTTAATCAATCATGTCATAACTCACACAAAATTAATCGTGTTGACAAGCGAGTTAATGACGGTTTACTATGTTTAGAAAGATGACCGTTTGTTAAAGGCGGAATCAATAACAAACATACGGTTGCAATGAATATTCAATGACAGAAGACACACACCGGATTCACTCAAAAGATTTCCATTTATATAATGTTAATCATACAAAAGGATAATCGATTAGGTTTAGAAAGAATCCTAGGACAGCCGTCACACACAAAATATTCTCTCAATTAATGTGTCGGTCTTATCCGTATTGTGCTCTCCTTTTTTTCTCGTGTTTTTTGCGGCGTGCCCTAATTATTCTATTTATAGGCCTGCCAACCTATGGCAGCTGTCATTCCTTCTAGAAACCCTATCCGATAGTACATATTCAATTTACATATTCAAAAATATACTAAGTGTAAAACAAGTCTTCCGGGTAGGCTTTTCATTAAACTTCAGTCTCCGAGTACGCAGTGTACTCGGCCTTCCTTCAGACTTGGTAAACATAGAAGTGTACTCGGAATCAGTTTCCGGGTAGACTTTACTTAAAGAATATTTTACCAAGTAAAATATTCACCGAGTAGACTTCAATCTTCTTGGACTCATCAAACTTTGCTCGACAAATCCTTACGAGCAACCTTGTTCTTCTATGATCCTGTTCGGCTCATTGTCAGTTGAACAACTTATTGACAAGGCGTACTCGGGAGTACATACCTTACTTGAGCAGAACCTTACTCGAGATAACTTAAAGATATTCTATTAACTCATCAAGTATACTCGGACCATAATTATTAGAGAATACCTTGCCCGGTCTTCCAATTACTTGGCTTCTTGGACTTGGTGACCATACCTTACTCGGAAGAGTAAAATACTTGGTCTTGAAGAACAACCCTGCTTGACAAAGTGAACCTTGCTCAGATATGCCAAATTAATGAACCTTACTCGGGAAATCACCAAAAAGCATACCTTGCTCGGATATCCACTTAAGAAGACTATTTGAAGTAAACCTTGCTCGGGAGGCAAAATCTCGTACTCGGCTAAGTAAAAGCTTACTCGAAGGTCCAAGGTGTGCTCGGATTCAATACTTAGCAGTTTCTGAGGAGGTTGAGAAGATTCCAATCTTCCAAATTCTTCGTTTAGGTCAAATCTCCTCATTTGGGTCAAACTCTTGACCCAACATTTCAAGCATAAGAAAAAACGGGAAGAAGACTCTAAAGATAGATGTGTGATCATTGTTTAATCAGACACTACAGGTCGAAGTCAACTCGGGGTGACTTGGGGAAAGCCAAATACGCTTTGAGAATAGATAGGAGGCATCACAATCTCTCATGTGATGTCCATCTAAATTTTTAGCTTAATTGAACCTAATCCGTATCACAGAAGCGATGAAAACCATACTAAGTTTTATACCTGCTTACAACCTGTTTCTTTATGTCATAATACCGCTGAACATGGATCTATGTGACAGCCACTTAATTAGTATGATTCATGTTCGGATCTTTTCTAAAACATGCAGGTTCTCGTCAAGACTGAAATTTGATCCCTTTTATTTTATTACTCAAATTTTCGTTATGCATTTCGTTTTATGGTTTACTTTTATAAAACTTGGTTACTTGGCTCTTTGATCATTTAAATTCAAATCTTTTTCGGAGATTTTTAAAAGCAAGTTGCCCTTTGATCCACTTTATATGTTACTGTTTATAAGTTAATACGGGTTAAGATTAACTAAATGGCGAAGTTATTTGGTGAGCCAAATAGGCGAAGTTGACTTTAACGTTTGACTAGGGCGAAGTTATTAACATGGGAGCGAAGTTCATCATAACTTCGCTGCTGGGTTCTCTTGGTATATAAAGGAAAACGATGGTCAATTTGGGTCAAAACCTTTAAACCTCAAACCTTTGGCGAACTTAATCCTCTTAATCAAACTTTCTAATATCTGTTTTTATCCGTGTTATAAGGTTTGTCATATTATTGTGTTACATAATTCTTTCATATCATCTGATAATCAGGTCCGCAATGTTTGGTTCTAAGTTCGTTCATATTCAAAACCCTTCCACAATGTTGGTTTGGTTTGGATGATCTTTTCAGTGATATTAGGATTCTTTTACCTAAATTGCACTACCGTTATACTATTGCTTCTATCGGATCGGCCGATCATTGTTATTTCTGGGTGTCATTCTTGCGCCGATTCAAATAGCGAAGTTAGGGTTTCAGGGGCGAACTTGTGACAACTTCGCCAGTCACTTAACTTCGCCTAGGCTATAACTTCGCCTGTACCATGCAGGGCGAAGTTGTAGTCTGATGATGTGAAAAACTGACTTGGTTCGTTTATTTTGCAGATATGGCTGCTGTGGCAGGTGCTGGTGGTGCTGGTGATGATGAAGGTGGAGATAATAACCGACAGTTTTTCCCGGGTCACAACATGTATATTACCTTAGATCCGGATGCTCGAGGAAGTGACGATTACCGTGAGATCATTTCGTTCCTCTTACGCTCACGCATCTTTCATGCAATCACTACTACTCTTCCGATATCACTACCGAACGTTGAAGATTTTTGGAACACAATTGAGTATGATAGTCGTGTCGACCCGCCGGTGATGCGAGCTACGGTTAATGAACAGGAGGTACAGTTATCGGCAGATCAAATAAGGGTAGCCTTACAATTTGGGAATGAGACGAGTGAGGATCCCACAGACTTTCCGGCTAGTTTCAGAAATGGTGCGTTTCTGCGTATGGGGTATTCTGGTCCGTTGGGAGACTCTCAGATGCGAAAAGGATTTTTGTTTGATCAGTGGCGGTTTCTTATGCACGTGATGATAGTATGCATGTCCGATCGCAAAGCTGGTACATATGGTATGGGTGCGACAATGCAATCAGCTATAACCGCGTTGACTTATAACAAGCCTTACAGCTTTAGTCAGATGATTTTTTATGAGATTGATCTTCAGAGACGCGCGGTTGCTAGGGAAAGATTTTTGATGTATCCGAGATTCCTACAGATGATTCTGAATCACGAAGCTCCTACTCTGCCTCAACGACATCTTATCTGTTATGTTGAAAGTGCGAGTAAGAGGAATTTTGCACAATGCAGGTCATCGAGTGCTCGTAGCAAACCAGAACTTCGTCCGAGGCACACTGCCCTGTTTGGTTACTTGGTAAATCCTGCATATGTTGCTCCTCCTGGTGATGAATTTCTTGATCCGGCACCGCAACAGGCCGATGTTCCTCAACCACCTCCTGTGGTTCAACAACCACCTATGGTACAGCAAGCACCGACTACTGATCCGGTTGCAGCTCAGGAAGAACAGGTTGACCTTGAAGTCGCCTTTGGAGGTCAAGGGTTCTTTGACATGGAACGAATTGATCCAGCTGCTGAGGTTCAAGCCTCAGGAGCTGAGGCATCTGGTTTGAATGTGTCCATGGTCGCTACATCTGTGGCGGACTCTGAGAGAACTGACTCTGATTCATCTACTGACGATATCATTGAAGCACAACAAATCCTTGCCAAACAAGAAAGGATTCATGGCAAGAGAAATAAAGACTCAAATGACAGTGAATCAGATTTTGAGGAGGATTTGTATCGTTTGGTACGAAGATCAAAGAAGGCACGGGTTGGTGAAAGTTCAAGAGTTGGTGAGAGTTCGAGGGTTGTTCATTTTTCTCCTGCTTCTTCAACTGTCACAGCGCCGATAACCTCAAGTGTTCCCTTGGTAACCACGTCGTCATCTTTTGGTACTCCTCCAACCACGTTTCAGTTTACCACTCCAGAGATTGTCTATTTACCGCCTCCGTCTCTTACTCTATCGGAGGTTGTTGCACGGTTTGTTGAGTCAACGGTGGTTGCTAATGCGGGGTTGTCTGTTTCGATACCACCCACGGTCACTATTCAGTCTACATCGGATATACCAGCTAGTTTGGGAATTCCTCAACCGTATGCACAGGATATTTCTCACATGCGTTTTGATTTTGATGCTACTTTGTCTGATTCTGAGAGGATAGCGGCTCTTGAACGGGTAGTTGCTGAACAGTCAAGAATCAATCTCATCCAAACTCAAGCTATCTAGAGACTTGTGGCAGAGAATCAGTTACAATCGTCTCTCCTTGTTGAACACGGTAAACTATTTGATGCTCTAAAACAGTTCTTAGCATCTCAGGGGAGACGAGCTGCAAGGGTGATGAGTTGAGAACCAAAAAGAGGCAAGACAGAGACGATGATCCCAATGCATCGGAAGGTGCAGGTGGTGAGTTGCCAAGAACTGAACAAACTCTTGGGACTTCCACATCTCAGGGGGAGTCTGCTGGTCAGTCAGGCAGTACGGGTGGTGAGAATGTGGTAGTTGTAGATGATGAGGAAGTGTTGGGAAATGATGATGATGAGTCAGCTGATGATGTGTTAACGACTGATGAGATTGGAAAGATTGGGGAACAGATAGAGATTGATAGTGATTTAGAAGAAGGGGAGATCGTTGATGATGGTGTAGAGCATGATATTCCGAATGTTGATAAAGTGAACTTGAGTCAGGATGCAAATATGTCAGATGAGTCCGAGTGGGAAGAACAGCCGAGATGGAAAGAAGGCTCTGCTCAGTGGTTCTTCAAGAAAAAGAAGCCTGCAGTTCCAACAATGTTTAAGAAGAGTTACAACGTCAAGGGGTACGCTGAGTCCAAGAAATGTATCATCTGCTGGTTGTATGATGAACAGTTGAAGTTGTTTATGATTAAGCGTTATGATGGAATTCAGTATTTTAAGAAGGCTTTGAGATCGCTCAACACCTTGCCTCGGTGTGAGGTGAAAGATTTGGCTCGTTTGAGATTGATTAATAGGAGTGATGATGATATTGCAAGAATAATTGGAAAGATAGTATGGAAGGAAGCTATTAAGGAGAAAAAGTTTGAACTTCTAAAGCCTCAGAAAGGAAGGTTGGTTGAAGATAAGGAACGAGGAATGAGGGCTGATGGTAAGCCTTGGTTGGTGATGAAGTATAAGCCGATTCGGTGTTTAAAAGAGGTGCCGATGAAGATGATGCCCAAAGACGTGTTAAAGAATCTCAAGTGGTGGTACGTTGATTTTCAGACGGCTGAAGCTGTTATAGAAGATGAGGACGAACAGGAGATTCTCAGAGTGTATGATCCCATGCACTTGGTTAATTTGTCTCAAGCTGATTTGCAGGTACTGAACGATAAGAAGATATTCTACATTCCTGCGTGGAAGGATGAAGCCAAGAAGTACCAGAGGGTGGTCTCTGTCTGTGTAAGGCAGGGCGTCCATGCTTGAAGACGAGTGGTATGAAAGTTTTGGGATTACATGACACGAGAATGAAGATAGAGATATGAAGCTACTACCAAGGGGGAGTCTGTTGGTGCATGATGTCAGTAGTTCAGTATCTTATGTTTTGTCTGTGTCTGTAATTGTTTAGTTTGTTTGTTACGTGTCGAATACTGTTGGTTATGTAAGTTGGCTGGTATGTATAAGCAAACTTGGGGACCAAGCAAAGGTATGACAACTTCGCCTAGCTTGTAGGCGAAGTTGTTGAGGTCTATTTAAACCTCAACTTCGGGTTTTAGGTTAAGTCTTTTGAGAAACGAGTTGTTTTTGGTGATCTTCTGTATCACGGGTTGGCAATAGTAATACATCAAGTTTACAGTATTATCCAGTGTGTTTGTTTTACCAATTCAACGTACTAATTGTATTGACACTCGTATCGTATTACGTGGGGATTCCACACCCTCGTGTTACGAGATACTCCTGTGTAGATCCGGCTGGGAACCTACATTTACGTATAAGTTTAAGTAGTTCATTAATCAATCAAATTATGAATGTCCTAAGTGTTTAACTAACAACGTTTCCTATTATAGTAACTTTTCTTTAATAATTATATCTAATTCAATATTTCAAATTTGATTAAGTATGGATCTAAGTTTATATCATCCAACTTGTTTGATATAGTTTCATGCACCCTAATGCTCTATTCAAGTTTTGATCTTTTCAATTAGTTAAGCAACAACGTTTCTATTTTTAGTAAGTTGTTGTCCATTTTAACCAAGGTGTTAACTAATCCATGCTTCTAATCATGCACCCTATCTTAGCTCAAAGTTTTTATTAATCACATATTGATTATATTCATCCTAAGTATTCACATCAAAATCCAAATTTCAACTTTTCTTAAATTAAAGTTTCCTTATTTAGTAACTTTACCAATCTTGGTTAATTTTCAAGTTTCAACTATTAATTCTAGCATAAAACCTATCTTACTTTCAATTAAGTTATCCCACATCACTTTTTGATTCAATAATCCATCAAAAACCTCTTAATTAATCCAATGTTTTTTTATTCCCGAATATGACTACCGCTGAGTCATTCTCAAAGAAAGCAAAAGGGGGCGGAGATCTAAAGACGGTGAAGACGATGGTCAACGTTATGTGGCCTGCAACTGAGAAGGCAACTCACATTCCTCTGTCTACTAAAATTCCAGATGGGACGTTAGATGAGATGACGTTCTGGACGTATGACGGTGAAATGGCTACGGTCGTTATCCGTCTCACAATTTCGATTTGTCGACTCACGTGATCTGCTGAAATTCGGTGAGAAAGACATTAAAACTCTTAGAAAAATTTCAGATTATGGCTGAACCATTGTTCGAGCCTGCTGCTAAGGAGTATACAAGGATGGTGGGGTCGATTATCAGTATAGTTCTATGGACTGATGCATACAGGGAAGCAGACGCTAATATTCTTGAGCACGATAGAAAATGAAGATACAAACCAAGGGGGAGATTGTTGGGCTAGTATTAATTTGGTTTGTACTTAGTTTTGCGCTTATATTGTAAACCGAGATCTCTTGGATCCCGGTGGGCTTTTGGGTTGTTTTGGGCTTTGGTGTAGTGCCTATATAAACTATGTATCTAGCTTTATGTTAGGTTGGCCGTTCATAGCATAGTGAATGTGATATCTGTGTGACTATTGTGCTTAAGCACCAGACGTAATATACGTGTGTTTTGAAGCAGTTTTATTGTGTTCTTCGTATGTTTGATTGTTTATCATTGAATCATCTCTTGTTAGTTTCAGCATAATAGCGAGATCGTTTGATATCACATTGAAAGATCCTTTTAAAGGACTTACAAAACTCTCTACGGCTATTTCTAGAGAATCATTTGTAGAATTTTCAGATTCTTAAGGTAAGGGTCCGTTTTGGAGACTGACTACGGAATTTGCGCTGAATAAGAAGTTTCCTTATCATACATTCCCGGGGGATCAATACCCATTACCAGTGGTTTATCTATACCAATTGTAGCATCATCTTCTTCATCAACGCACTGCGACATACTTGGAAAATATGTACCAACTTCTGGAAAAACATAAAAAAGGCTTAAATAGTTCCCTATAGTCAAACAACTAATCTGGACCAACTCGAGCATCAGTCTCATTTTCTTCAAGCCATTGAACATCATAAGATTCAATGACCTTCTTTGTTACCTTGTTGTAGACCCCATACGCAGTACGACCAGTATACCCAACGAAATAACGGTCAGCAGCCTTAGAGTCAAACTTTGGAGTGGATTTATTGTTACGAACCATAGGTTTCATATATCACATAGAGAGAAAGAGTATTGACATGGCATTACAAGAACCAAGTTGGGTTGATGTTATGCACGAAGAATAGAATCAGTTTGATAAGTTAAAAGTCTGGAAGTTGGTTAAGTTACCCGAAGACAAGAAGTCACTTGACACAAGATGGATTTTTCGTAATAAGCAAGATGAAAATGGGCTAATTTTAAGAAATAAAGAAAGGCTAGTGGTTCATGGTTTTCGTCAAGTTGAAAGTCTTGAGGCCATACGAATTTTCTTAGCGTATTCAACAATCATGGGATTTATCGTGTATCAAATGGATGTCAAGACACATTTTTGTATGGTGAGGTCAAAAAATAAATTTATGTGGATCAGCCACCAAGGTTTAAAGATCCAAAACATTCAAATCATGCTTACAAGTTGGATAAGCTCTTTATGGTGTACATCAAGCTCAACGAGCTTGGTATGCTACCCTGACATATTATCTTCTAGATAAGGGTATACAAGAGGAACTATCGATCAAACTTTTTTCTTCAAGAGAGTCAAGAAAGATATTTATTATAGAACCACCAGAATGTCTTCTAATTTGTTCCTTAGCTTTCATATCAACCACATTTACTAAGAATTCTGGAAATCCCTTGCGTAACAACTTACATGCTTTCATTACACTGACAAATTTTAAATCTTAGTTGCTTTGATCGCCGCGAATAGCTAAAGTTTCTTCGTTGAGAAGTGGTATACGAACTAGTTTTTCAGAACAAATAATCCATGTTTGATTTTTAGACAACCAGTTCATACACACAACGATATCAAAGCTGCCAAGTTCAACGATAAAGATCAATGTTGAACTTATGATTTTCGAACTAAATGGAAAAAAAACGAATAATTTCATTGTTTTGATTAATTTACCGTTGGCTAATTCAATCTAATATTTATTATCTAATTTGAGGGTTTTATATTAAGTAATGGCTCGAATTACTTAGAGACAAAGCTTTGATCAACATTAGTATCTAAGGGAACATATGCATAGTGACCATTTATTATAAACATATCGGTCATCACTAACGAACCTTACGAGCCTTTTTCGAGTTCATCTAGAAAGCTTTCCATTTAACACTTTGGTTCTCGAGTTTTGGGCATCCACGCCTGTAAAGCCCTTCTATGCCACACTCGAAACAACCTCTCGTCATGTGATTGGTCAAATCAACTATTTTGACATAACAGTCTTGGATCAGATGTCCAACCGGGTTACATCGGTCACTTATCTTGCATGCAACAAAATGATTTCCTCCGTAACTGTTGTAGCGACGAGCCTGATTTGGGTTTCTTCTATTTTCACCGGAGGTAGAAATACGACCTGAACCTTGGTTTTTTTCCTTTCTTAAATTGCCCTCCATCATTATCGATCCATTCTCTCTCTTGGTCAGCATCTCCAATCTTCTTCTCTGTCTGCACGCCATCTCCAACAAATTTCTTTCCAGCATCTATTTTAATCAACAATTCTTTACGAACCGTGTCATCAGTGAGAGATTTCGCTAAAGATCAGGTTGTCTGGATTTGGGAAGTAACCATGCCTCTGATCTCAGGTGCTAAACCCTAAATATATTTCTTGATTTACATATTCTGGGCTGACTAGAAAAGGTACCAAACTTGCCAATGAATTGAGATGTGTAGGTATTAATGTCTGCACAGTCCATCATTAGATGCCATAAATCATATTTAATTTTATGGAGCTCATTTCTAGGACAATCTTCTTTTATTAGCAATAAATCCTTCAATTGTTCCTAAGATAACCCGTACATTGCATCTTCTCCCATTTTCTGAATCATCGAATTCCACCGTTCTAGAGCTTCGTCTTGAAAAAAATCAAACCCTGTACTAGATTCCCTATTTACAGCTGATGAACATTGAAAAATTTTCCTCACATAATCCATCTTTTCAATCCATATTACAATTTCCAAAGAACCTTCAGTTCCTAAAAGGGGTCTAGATTGCATCCTTGAAATGCTTTATATGTACAACCAAGAACTAGATTCCCTATTTACATAGTTCTCATAATTATTACTGATAATTGATTAAACTAGCACAATTTAAATAGAATCATTTATAAAGTAAATTCAACCTTTTTAATTACTGATAATTGATTAAACTAGCACAATTTAAATAGAATCATTTATAAAGTAAATTCAACCTTTTTAAAGCCTGAGGGGTTATCCGTAGTAGTTTCATTTTTGGTGTTCTAACCTTGACTTTGATCAGTACTTCGGTCAATGTTCTGTTATGCCAGAGCCGGGTTAACATGTTATGCAGTTATCTGGGTTAACTCGTCTGGTGTAGTGAATGTACCTCTGGCTATGTTCCGTCTGGTCCTTAAGAGGCATTTTACTTTTATGGTGGAGGAAAACAGTATTAGATTAGTTACATAATACAAATTCTTTAACAAGGGAAAGTAAATACAACCACCAAACAGAATACATAATCGTAATTGAAATTCCTAATATAAGTTCAACCAAAAGTGCCCAGGGACATAAAAAAATAAAAAATAATAAAATAAACAATCAATAGTCTTAACCGACAAACCATTAACCAGCTAAAATCATCACAGGCCCGGTGGTAAACCCGACATCCTCCTAATGTAGGTCATATGGGCCTCGACCTTCCTCATCCTCTTAAGAATCTAGGAGAAAGTGTTATCAAAAAATGTATTCGTCGTCACTACGTGAGACCTCCGATAACTCATAAGCGTCCAATTTCTCCTTAATGAGACCATCTGGCTATTAGGCTATGGGGTATACTCTAACACTCAACATAAGTTAAGATGACATGACACTTTAAATATGTATTAAACCACTCCTCACTAGTGTTAGGTGTGTTAAAATGCCCATATATTATACTTTTGACGGATTAAAATGAACATTATTAATTAATTACAAATTGATTTGTTATATTAATGATGGGTTAAATAGGTTAGACCATTTCCTTTGGATGACATAGAGTGAAAGAGAAAAAAATGAGTGATGTAGAGCTTATGTGGAATTAAGATAAGTTAAAGTATACCTCATGACCTTACAAGCAGATCATTGATTCACCTACCCACCCCTCGTCGCCTTTGGTGGCAGTCCTTCCCCAACACCAGCAGACGTGGCACCGACATCACCGGTCGTGTGCCTTTTCCCACAATGGGTGTATACCTGTTGCGGTACAGGTGTCACCTGAGCAATATGTTGGGTTGCGGTAGGTGTGATCGCATGTGGGGTGGTCGAACCAGAAGCTGCCACAACTACTCTGGCGGCCTCCACTATTCTCATTGTCACGACCACCTTCTCAGTTATAAGTTATAACTTTAAATTAGACAAACTATCAACAATTCCACCCACTTCCATTTTTGAATTTGCAACATCAACCCTCATTCATTCGCATTTGGAGACTATGTCAAAAGGGGTTGAATAGTTCATTGATGTTTAGTGATGATGGCCGGTGGTGGCGAACGTAGTTAGGAAGTCACAAAATTAGGCTTATATAAGGATGAGATCAAGACCGTCCCGTACTTATATCCGTACCCGAAAGTACCTGTATCTAAAATCACCAAATCATGGTACCAATACTCGTACCCGAATTATATGGTATGGGTACCGGTACAGGTACTTTGGGTACGGTAATCGTTTTGGTACTCCTTGTTCTTTTTTTTTAAAATCTCCACTAAACCGTAATGCCACCAAAAACCGTAATACCACCAAAACCGTAATACGACAACCAAAACATAATACCAAAACTAAAAATGAAACAAATTAACCATAGTATAAAATCAATTCAAAATCAAGTAATGAAATCAAAACTTGCAAAGTATAAAAAAAAAACAATTATCAAAATGTTTAAAACGAAATTAATTTATACAAATAAAGTCAACATTCATTTAATATTCGTTAGTCATCTTTCTATTTTCCCTTTTCCTTTTCCTTGTTTATTGTTTTCTCAATTTCTATAGAAAAACAAAAGAGAAAGTTAATATATATTATTTAATGATATACACAATTACACATATATAAAATAAAATTTTACGAATGCACAATATATGAATATACACATATACATTGAGAATGAACTTATTAAACTAATATATATTATTTTTTAAAAATCTCGTTTAAAAGTTAAGTCATGAGTATTGAAAACCTAATAAAATCCCCTACATATTCTAAACGGGTACTAGTACCCGTACTTGTACTCAAACCTGTACCTGAAAGTACATGTACCTATAATCATTAAATTTGGATACCCATACACGTACCCAATAGACATGTACGGGTACAGGTACAGGTACTGAACATGTATGAATACGAGTATTCGGGGAAAAAATCTCATCTCTAAACTTATAGATTGTTAATATGTAATGGTGGTGCCCGGTGATGTGGTGGTGTCTAGTGGTGGTGGCGGGAGAGAGAGAGAGAAAGAAGATGGTGCAAATTTTAATAACATTAAAACCACAAGGTATAATGATCTTTTTATACGAATTCTAATAGAAGTCAAAGTTTGACTTAAAAAAGGGTTCCGATTATAAAAAAAAAAAAAAAAAAAAAAGGTGCAGCAACATGGGTGCCCAGTGCAAAATTGCAAATCCATAGTATAATTATGTAAAATGATATTGATTATATGGGTGTTTTTTGTACTTAACTCTATAAAAATAAAAAAAATGGAACTCGTAATCTAAAATATCACACATACCTGTTAGCATAAACAAAAAAAATACTAAAAAAAAATTAGCATTATCTTTCAGTAAGAAACATAGACGAGATGTATTATTATTTTCTCTATCTTAGAATTCTCTATATTCCACCTTTTATTTCCTTGAGTTTTAAACAAATACATATAACCAACTGAAAATGGTCCTTTTAATAAAATACTCATGACTTATACCTTTATTAGTATAAGTCAAGAAACAAATACATTATACCTTTATTTTTTCTTTTTTTTTTTTTTTTGTTTCTTGATTTTATCCAACGACAACAGGCACCAAAATACATGATGATGATGATACACTCCAACTCTAAGAGCGATCCGTGTTGATAATAAAAAAAGCTAACAATAGAACCATATGATAAAGATTTAGATTTATGGAGAGAATCGTACGTATATTATTGATAGGTGCATTTAAAATGAAATACAGTGGAATATAGATGCTGGAATGTAGGACTCCTGATCTTTACAAAATATGGATTGAAATAATAATGCAAAGACGGAATCAAAGCACAATCATCGTATATTCATATGTATGTAAAATGTAGGTATGTAGAGCACTTAACAGTAAATATGCTTTCTTCATTGGTATCCAACAAAATTACAAATTATGTGACAATTGAGAGAAAATTACATTGAAAGGCTAACATCAAAATGAAAAACAAAACACTATGTATATACTAATTAAGTTACTAACAGCCTCAATTCTTGCACCACACTAGGTTTTCGCATCAGTTGAGGTTTTCGCTTAAAGGCTTACTTTGTCTTCCTTGACAGTTCTCGCATGTCACACAATTCTCACTTCAAACCCAGTTTTCGCTCCAGAACATATTTTGTTGATTTCTTGATTTCCAAGCAATAAATAAAGTCCATACAAGGAAAATAAAACTTATGAAAATAATCTAAATTATGTTAGGTCTAAATAACCAAAATAATATATATTTTTAACAGGTACATTCTAATTTGATAATTGATTTTCTTCTCAATATTATTGTTCAAACATATGGAAAAATACATCATCCCAACTCAGCTTCACCGTGTAGAGGAATCAAAAGAAAACTGAAAAGAATTATATATGTTTGAAGCCGAGTTATATTTAGTCAACAGTTTATAAAAGGATGTTATTATGACAAGATAATAATTATACATATCAAGTGGTGCAAAAAGGTTCTAACATCATCATTTGTCACCATTATCCCTTCCTATAAATTCCAGCCAACTCTCTCTCTTTCTCTTATATATCCCTCACATTCAAACATGTCTAAAATTCTCTGTCAACAACCTTCCATGGATTCTTCCAACATTAATGCTGTCGAAGCAGCAACCATGAAACTAAACCTGGTCCCACCCGAATCTTACAAATCCATTGATGACTACTCCAAGACAGATCCAAACACAAATCTTCCTACTCCAAAACCTTTAAAACTTAGTCAGAGAAGCCTTGATCTTTGCACCGAATGTTTAGGTAATAAACCGGCTGTGTCATGTTCGATAATGACAACATGTTCCCCGTCCCATTGTCGAGTTTATCGGTGACTAAGAGCCGAAAAGATAAGATGAAGTCAAAGAAGGTGGTGTCACGAAGCTTTCCACCTCCGTTGACAACCATGACCAGTCCAAAACTTTTTCAACTTAGTTCTCGTCGTGAAAACGGTAGGTTGATTATTGAATTGATAGACACTAATATGGGGAATGGTTGTTTTCTAGCCGAAAGAGGAGACGGTAGGCTTAGGTTGATGTTGGAAAAACTGAAGATGACATGAAGGATTCAGAAAATGTTCCAAGGAGTATGTGACTATATGTTTTAACATGAAGCATTTTTGTTTGGTGGCATTCTCATAATTTGCATAAACTATCAAATTAGTTACCACGCAAACAACACATTATTTTTCGTTATTTGTCGGGGCATTTATTTTATATTTATATGCGAATAATATAAGACTTTTGAGCAAATAAGTTTTTGCTTAGGGATTAGGGTTAACACAAAAGTGGATCAACAAACTCAATGCAAAAGTACGAGTCATGCCCTCAAAACTGAAAAAAAAAATTATGGGGATTTTAAGAAGGTTGAAATGATTTTTAGGATAGAGAAAGGGTGATAATGGTTTCTGGATAACGTGTTATTTGAAATAACGGATCTCTGATTATTTCTAGGTTTATGTTAGTTTTTGTTGGCTAGCCGCCATTTGAAAGGGCGAAAGTAAGACATATTTCTTGTAATATGCAATCTAGAACCACCGTGTCTCATTTGCCACTTTGAGTGATGGATCACCCTACTAGGAGCCTATCTCTATATCAAAAGGCCTTTCGATAGACGTATGTCATTTGAAATGACAAGTCTTATCTGACATCGGTCATTTTAAATCAAATGGCTAAGAGTGAACATTTCAAATGACACTGTCAAAGACTTTTAGACTTATAGGGGTGGGCGACGTTAGGTAGCGTGATCCGCCAGTCAAAGTGGCAGATGAGACGTAATGAGATTTTCCATTACAAATGGCGAAACATAAGAAAAATGTTATGCTTCGGCCATTTCAAATGGCGAAACACATGCTAATGGTCCAACTCAACAAACAAAAACTGACACAACCTAGTTATAATCATAGATCCGTCGTTTCAAATGACGGGTCACTTAAAAACCCTTATCAACATTCTACAATTTCCTATTTCAAAAATTTTTTCCTTCAAAACTCAAAAGATCTCAAAACTTGTTATTGAATATATATATATATATATATATATATAAAAGATTGATTTCTTTTGAGAACCCCTTTGAGCTTTAAGAACTCGAAAGAACTCAACGTAACAATTTTTTTTTTTGAAATTTTTTTACACATGTGTAACACGTAAGCGTAAGTAATGTACAAAAAATTACAGTATTTTTTTACACACCGAATCAACTTATTACACATGTGTAACTAACATTTAAACTTGTGTAATTATTAAAAATACTTATTCTCTCTCCTGACTCATTTTTTAATTATATTTAATTTCAGTCACATATTCAAACTCATTTAATTAAATATGTGGTTCAAAATTGAGTTCTTAAAGTTTTTACAACTCATCAAGTTCTCAAAATATCTCTCCCATATATATATATATATATACACACACACATACATATAGGATCATGATCATAAGAGATTTTTTTTTGAAATCTCTATTTCATAAATAAAAAAAACATTTTGGAGAACCATTTTGGATCACAAAAAACCCAAAATAAAAAAATCATAGAATAAAAAAAACACAAAAATGAAAAAAGTAAAAAAAACAAAAATTCTTATTTTAACATCCCGGTTTCATAAAAAAAACTCGGTTTAGCAAATTATATACACATATGTATAATATATACATATATGTACATTTACATGATTTTTTATATACATGTGTATAATTTAAGATAAATGATATTGCACATATATGAGAACCATTTTGGATCACAAAAAACCCAAAAATAAAAAAATCATAGAATAAAAAAAAACACAAAAATGAAAAAAGTAAAAAAACAAAAATTCTTATTTTAACATCCCGGTTTCATAAAAAAACTCGGTTTAGCAAATTATATACACATATGTATAATATATACATATATGTACATTTATATGATTTTTTATACACATGTGTATAATTTAAGATAAATGATACTGTACATATGTGTATATTACGTAACTAAAGATTAAATAAACTTATACATATGTGTATAATACGACGTTTTTTTTTGTTTTTTTATTTTTTTTAATGAAACCGGAATAAAATATAAGAATTTTGGTTTTTTTACTTTTTTAAAATTTTTGTTATTTTTTGTTTTATGATTTTTTTTAAATATTTTTTTTAAATGTGTGTTTAGTGGTCCAAAATGGTTCTTAAAGTTCTCAATTTACAAAGGGTTCTCTTAAGATCCTTACCCTATATATATATATATATATATATATATATATATATATATAGAGAGAGAGAGAGAGAGAGAGAGAGAGAGAGAGCTAGGTTAAAATAAAAATTTAATGTTTCCTAAGAAGTGTAGAAAGTAATTAGGACCATTAGATTAAATAAAATACACAAGGGTAGGATGGTAAATTATCATTTTTTACAATTATGGTATCTAATTCCGTATTAATTGTAATTCTTATGTTTATTTTAATTTGATCACATTTTAAACTAATTTCACCATGATCGGATTAATTGTTTTAACTGATTCCAAATTTTTAATATTATCTCACAATTTATAAGACTTGATATTTCTTCAACAATATTGAAAATCATTCATTCTCCATATACATCAACACAAACAAATTTATCATTGTTAACCACATTGAAGGCCTTGATCAAGATATTTTCTTTATTCATATATGTGTATGTGATGTTTTAATTGTAAATGATTTGCACTTATTGTTCTGTATTCAGTCATTTTTCAGTTCAGTATACTCAATATATTGTGAAATTTTCATATTACTTTGTTATTGACCAACCATATGTCCACCAAATTTATAATAAAGTATACCCAACACTTAACACATACTAAAATCTATCTATTCTTAACACACTTCCATTTTTGTACTCGGAAATGTGTGAGAAACACCAAAACTGATTGAATAACTATTTGTAACAAATATGACCATCAGCCACATTTGTATACAACAAGCAAAGCTCCCAAATATCAGATTTCAAACTTAAACTAACCATGTCATACACGTTCAAGTTACCATAATTCATGTTTTCTTCATCAAACCAAAACAAAACCCAAAATCTAACAAAATTAATAATCTTCCAAACCAACAAACATAAAAATAAAGACATGTTTTAACACAATATATCCATCACCATCCATATGCCTCTTAAACCACACTGTTTCTTCCTATCGGCTTAGCTTTGCTGACATGTTTGCCACATACATCAATCCTCAATGCTGTGTTATATGCGATTCTCGGGCTTCGTCCCTACAGGCCTACACACAAAAACAAAAACAGACATTACTCCTTTAACTAACAAAACCCACTTCAAATTATAATACAACAAAACAAACAACTTAAAACACATTCGTCCATCACTATCACTAGCCTTTACCAAAAAAACACATTTCAATACAACAACACAATCAAAATTCGGTGTGCCTGTCACATTTACGTGTGAAAATGCACAAACGCAATAGCATCACAAACACACCAAACTTTCCAAAAACACATCGTGAGAGACATCAAGATTAACATAAACACACCAGAAATGTGTTTGTATCGTCTTTCGTAGTCTTTCGTATATGTGTTTTTGGGAAAGTTTGGTGTGTTTGTGATGAATTCCTACAACACATTCCAGTGTGTTTTTCGTAATACCAGACTGCGAAACCAGAGGGGACTTCTTCTTCTCCATTGCACTTGAACTGTACACCCTATTAAACAACAAATCAGAATCAACTAATAAAACTAATAAAACTCACCAATTTTTTACTACTTGAACTGTAAATTAATAAAACTCACCAATTGTTTTTTAATGTCGCCGGAATTTTAGATTAGGTAGCTAGAAGATTGAGAAAAAGTGATGATGGAATTTTAGAGATACTGTGACGGTGGGGTAAATGATTGAGAGATGGAGATTATAAATACAAATATATTATACTATTAATCATACTTTGGAAGATTAAGAGAATCTATGCTTAAAAGTAGGATATTCTTAACATATTCAGTGGACAACCAGTAAGTTATCATGTACACTATGACTAAACTACCCTTTAACACACCAAACTAACACCTTAAAATAAAACACTTCTCGTCTAAATTTATCTTTCAATCTTGACCATTAACTACCAAGATCTAACCATCCAAATTACTTCCTATACTTTTTAGACGCACCCATCTTTTTAGGATAACCCCTCCCTATATATATATATATATATATAGGTAAAGGATGGAATACGGAAATCCTTTATCGTACATTATGTACGCGAGGCTATGAAACGTCGATCTTCAATAACCCTAAAATCACAATTACGCGAGCCGGCCTCTGTCAACCTCTTCTCCCGTCGATCCGTCCACCTTCACCATTGCCGTTCAACAATTATGAAACATCGATATTCAATAACCCTAAAATCACAATTACGCGAGCCGGCCTCCGTCAACCTCTTCTCCCATCGATTCTGTCCACCTTCACCATCGCCGTTCAACAATTCCGTCCACCATCCACCGTCGTGACCACCATCTTCTTCCGACATAACCATCAATCGTTGCTCACAGGTTAGTTTTCAGATTGAGCAATTGAAATTGAAATTGAAATTGTTGAACCTAATTGATTAATTAACCTTGAAATCGATCCAATTCATCAATTTGAAGCTTCAATCGATCAATTTTGATAAATTTTAAACTTGAACGTTTAAAGGTTTAACCTTAGAACGTTTAAAGGTTGTGAATTTGTTGAACGTATTAGTGTTTTTAACCTTGAACGTTTAAAGTTTTGTGACTTTTGCTTGAACGTTTTAGTGGAACGTATTTCACGTACGTAATGTACGTTAAGCGATTATTGTACGTTAACTCACCCCTATATATATATACACATATATAGGGGATGGTTCAAGAGAGAAATCAATTTATTGTGAGAAATGCAAGAAAATAATCTTGACCTTTGATTAGGTTTGATCCATGGTTAATAATAAAAGTGGCATTCTTGTAATTCTTAGTTTCTAATTTTAATGGATTTTAATATCAAAAGGGTATTTTAGATTTTTTTTTTTAATATAGGATCAGATTAAGAAATGTTGGTGTAATAAAGACCTCCCCGTTTTTCTCCTATATCATCAATCAATATTAAACATACCAAAAAGAACTTGAAACGCATGGATAATTTCATATCTTTGGTATTTGGTAATAAAATATTCCATATTTACGATATTAATTTCGGTAATGTAGGAATAATAATGTAAAAAGTGTACGATTAGATTACATTGTGTTAGAAAAACTTATAAAAAAATGCTTACGTTTGCTTAAATATTAGTTATTGTTATGTGGTGTTTAGTAGACATTACAATATTTTGTGGTTGTATATAGCTATGTTATTTTGTAAACAACTAGACATTACAATATACGAAATGTAGGAATATCATTGTTACAATGTAGGATTAATTAAGTTACTGTTACAGTGTATGATTAATTCAGTTACGTTATACTAAAAAAATCTAAACTAAAAATTCTATGCCTGTATTAGTTATTGTTGTGTTTTGGGTTTAATGTTTATGACTAGCTTTAAAACAATGTAATAATAACTTTTGTTTACAAAGTTATAGTAGTTAGTTGAAAGAATACCATTTTTGTTGTGTAGGTTTGAATATTAAGTTCACATTTGTTAGTACATTTTGTTGTTGCATATGGTTACAATATTTAGGTAACATCTTATCTGTGTAGGGGGAATTTTAATGTTTATGTAGGTAAAAAATTAACATGTGTAGGAAGAATTCCAATGGTTATGTAGAATTTAAATGTTTATGTAGGTAAATACTTAACCTACGTAAGAAGAAGTCCAAATGGTTATGCAGGTAATAAATAAACATGTGTACAAAAGATTCTACGTTGTTGTATTTCAAATACTTAATGAGTGGATCTGCATTATACATACCATAAGATCACAATGCATTAAACATATTAAAAATGTCCAAACATAATATAAGTACTTTCCAAATAAACTAGTTAAGATGTTTTACCATTGTACCCTTGTAATTAAATAAAAGAGAAAAAGAAATGAAAATATCTGATTGGCTGCATTGATTTCTCGCATTTCTCGCAATAAATTGATTTCTTTTCTGAACTTAAACCTATATATATATATATATATGCACACACATATATACTCATGTCATGTTGTCCTTATACAAACTTTTATTGTTCTGAATATGATCCTAAGAACATGTGCCACAAAACTATAATTGAAATTGCATAAGTGAAGTTCCTATTTGTGGGAACTTCATGACAGTTATTACTGAGAGACTTGATGATGATGTCGATAAGTGTGTTAGTGTGGAAGAACAACATGATATTGACAACATATTCCATCTAATTAATGGAATAAGTTTTTATTTTAATAATTATGGCTTATTGCACAAATCTGCGAATCATGTTTTGATCACTTGCCAATAGTCGATCCTAATGTGGAGTCAAGTTTATGCGTGGCAACAAATTCCAGGATCGATAAGAGTTTTTTCGGTAGGAAAATGCTTGATTTTGGGCTCAGCCAAGCCGAAACAAAGGAGTAGAAATATGTCATTCATGTGGTTTAATGACACAAGACTTCGGGAGACAAAAAATTATAGAGATGATCAACGAACAAGCAACGTTTTGGTTAAAAATAAGATATGATTTCCCATTATCTTAACTTGTGTTAGTTGGGAGGTATATTTGATAGGTTTTGGTTGGGTCTATCTTTAATCATCTCTCTTTATTTTTTGCCTCTTGTAAATATCTTGACCTCAGAACTTTGCATAAGATGCGTTTGGTTTGTTTATAATAATACATATGCCGTTCAACAAAATATGGATATTGGATGACTTATGCAAAGTTGTATGTGTTGATGAACAACTTATTATTAGTGAATACTGACGATAAGTTTTTACTGCTAAAGAATAAGTTTATGCTGATGAAGTTATTATATGTAAACATCTAACCTAAGGCATTTTTAAAGAAACCATTTTTCATACTGATTTGTCATGACCAGCTCCATTTTGAACAATGTTGCAACAATATTCAATGAATTATAGAGAGATGTGTTTCTTTTGGTGCGGATGTCGTTAGATGGAAGCACTTGATGTGGCAATCTACAACACGAACTCGTCCTACCTGCCTTTAAAAGTGATACGAACCATCACACAAGAAGGGTCGGGTCAAAGTCAAAGCTATTTATTGGACCTAGTCAAAGTCATCTATAAGGAGTCAAAGTCGCTTAATTAGGGGAGTCAAGGGCTGAATTAGGGGAGTCAAAGTCAAGAGGCGTATTTAGTGGAGAAACTCCTTATGACATTTTTAGTATAAATAAATCTAGGTCTCTTCTATTAAAAGGAGTCTAAGTTATCTAAAATATATCAAGTTATATTGTAATTGTAATATGGAGACTAACCCTTCTCGAATTGGGTCTTTTATCTAAGTCATCGAATCTTTTGCTTGAGTCAAGATTCTAGACTCTATCATTTGGTTCCATTGCCGGGAAACGATGGCACATTCCACCACTGAAGACGGAGGTTCTTATAATGATTCCATTGTTGCCCAACTAGCGGCCATTAACTCTCGCCTTGAAGCTATAGAGTGTCATTTTAGGGATGAGATAGCGGCCCTTAAAGCACACTACCTTCCACAACATGGGAAATCAGGTCACGATTCTGGCAGATTTGATGATGCTCAACGCATAAAAGGGACGCAACCTACCACTTTCAAGGTTCCATCTACTATTGTGCCAAACATCATCACCTCCTGCATATCTACACCTCACATACTCCCTGATTTCAGCAACAAACACCTTCCCAAGACCGTCCTTCAAACCCTCACACTTGAAGTTGTTGAGAAAGAAGATCAGATTGTTGAAAAAGATGACGAACCCATCAACCACCATGAAGACATCCCTGAAATCAGCCTACATGCACTCTTTTGTGAAACAAACACAACAATGAAGTTTCAGGGTACGCTGAACAACATGGAGATCGGGAGTGGGTGCTTTCCAATACAAGCAAATTTGAAGGTCATGCTCATGGTTTGCTCTATTAACGGCCAAACTCATAAGTTACAAATGACAGCAGCGGGGACGATGGTTTTAGTTACCTTCCAGCAGCTCATGACAACTCATTTACCACCAAATGCTTGGCTACCAAAGTCAGCTCCATTGGTGGTGTCATCATTCAAGGTTTTTGATCCTGGTCTACAAGAACCTCATCAATTGTTTTGACTCGACTTGGGGACAAGTCGTTTCTGCGGGAGGGAAGTATTGATACGAACCCATCACACAAGAAGGGTCGGGTCAAAGTCAAAGCTATTTATTGGACCTAGTCAAAGTCATCTATAAGGAGTCAAAGTCGCTTAATTAGGGGAGTCAAGGGCTGAATTAGGGGAGTCAAAGTCAAGAGGCGTATTTAGTGGAGAAACTCCTTATGACCTTTTTACTATAAATAAATATAGGTCTCTTCTATTTCAAGGAGTCTAAGTTATCTAAAATATATCAAGTTATATTGTAATTGTAATATGGAGACTAACCCTTCTCGAATTGGGTCTTTTATCTAAGTCATCGAATCTTTTGCTTGAGTCCAGATTCTAGACTCTATCACAAAGCTTGTAGCTTATATACATCCTACAAATGTTGTCTTTCTTGATTGTTGAATTCCTTGCAAATGAACCTATCTTATGAGTTTTTAATGGTTTAAAAATCGATGCATATCTTCTTGCTTCTCTTGTGTTAAAATTGTCAAATCTTTGTACTAACTTAAAGCCTTCGTGTTATAGAATTCAGCATACATGGCCTTTTAGAGTTCATGATGGGAATGGCATTAGGACTATTAAAAAAATATGCATGAGATTCAATAATTCGCCTACTTGGTCCGTGTAAAACTAAGCCTAAAGACTTATTGGACACTTAAACCCACTCGTCACGGGTAGCACATGACATGCATGATCGCGTGAAAAGTTATATTTGAATGCTCTTGATAACAAACATGGAACTATTTGCATGGTGTTTCTACAACGAATATGGTGAAGATGAAGGTATGACAGTCTAAGAATGTGATACTAATAGAGCTTCCAAACCTGTTAGGATCAAAGAAACACGACCGGTTAGTCTTACCGTAGGAAGGGGTCTCATGCGATTAACCTCAGGCGTGAGAATCAGTGATTTGATACAAGAGTTAGTATGAAGAGATAGTAGAGAGAAATAGTATAAGTGTGAATGAATGTTACCGTTGGGTGAAGTCCTTCTTTTATAGGCATCTCGGAAGCTTCTTTGGGGAAGCTTAAGCTTCTTAAAGGGAAAAAAATCAACTCCTCTTTTAGCACATGCAGACAAATAATACCATTTTAGTGTAACTTGTTATCTACTTTTGTCATGCCTTGTCGGCATCTATATTTTATGGTAGGTTTCAACTTTATGTCACATCAGAGTTGATTTTCCTGAGGTTTACTGTAGCTAGAAGCTTCCCTGGGCAACCTAGAAGCTTTGGGGAAGAAGCTTTAAGCTTCCTGGTCTAGCAGCCTGTGATTGCTGCTTCTTTACTTATATGCTTCCCTGGCTTATGGGTGAGTAATGATACCAACGTTACCCCCCTCCCTCCCTGTCAAAAGTATTTTGAATGCAATAAAGAATTTTTGTGACTTGATTTTATTTTTTCATGATGTCCCCGTGGGTGTTTAATTTTTTTTCTCATCGGCATGTCTCTTCATAGGGCAGTGCATATACCCATTTTGTTGTTTTGGCCTTGTTTATTGAAGCCTAAAAGATGAAAAATATTTTTTGTTGTGTGTTGTGGAAGCTTGAAGCTTGTGGTCCGAAGCTTCCTCATTTGAAACATTGGGCCGAAAGGTAGAAGCTTCTCGTACCGACCTTTCGACCATTAATGTTATTTTATATCTGGTGCTGCTTCCTACTAGGACTGATTTGGCGGTTACATGTATAACTCGGGTTTTTTGTTTAATTTATTAATGTCTAATACCCGACCCGTTTTCGGTTTTAGTAAATTAATCAATAAAATATTATATTAATTAAATATATATATTATTAATATTCTTTTAACTTTCTGTTATACACATTATAAACCTTAAACTCAAGTTCCAACTCAGTAGTTAACCATATCTAATGTTCAGGGAACTCATTGCAAATCTGATTTAAACATTATATTATGTTATTAATCCAAAACCCAAACCCAAACCTATATCCAGACCCTTATTTGAACCCGTAACCCGCAACCCGATTGTTTCTTGAGCCTTAATTTTCTTTGTAATCATGGAATTGATCATTGAAGATCGTTGTATTACCTATTGCGACTCATACTATTGCGACTCATACCGACATCGTTAATTTTGAAAAAAGAGATCGATATGATACGAATTGATATAATAAACAACCGTCTTACATCATTATAGTATTATACCATTTTGTGTGGATAAGAACTTAATTAAATTAACATACACCTTCTATGTGATCTTGCAAGCATAAACCCTAAATCAATTTCACCGTACTTGACCTGCCGAATCCCGTTTCTGGACCTTCCTTGGCCGACGGCGTCTCATCTCCCTTCACAGTCAATTCGAAACTTATTTAGGTAATTAAACTAAGTATAATAAGCATTTTAACCTGTATTACTTTAACCCCAATGTGAATTATACAAGCGTTTAGCCGTTTGATCAATTGGATTTCTAGGGTTCTTAATTAAATAGTGGTATTTCTGTATCTAAGTTATAGCTCTCATATTTTAACCAACTGACACCCCTAGCACAGCTGGTTGGGTGTGTGTTCAAGTTACAGGCCAGCTTGGGGTGGGGGGGAGGTTTGAGCCTCCCCCAGCCCAATTTTTTTCATTTTTTTTGTTTAACGTTTTAATTGTTAAAAGATTTATATATTAATTATAATTTATAATATTACAATTTCATCTAAATGGATGCTCTCTGTGTTGTACTTTCTGCACATTAAGTTGTACCTATTGTTTAAGTGTATCCTTGTTGCACGTGTCCTTACCGACTCTCTTTTCTACGTGTCCATCTACTTCGTATGGCATGTATCTCACTTTTGTTGTCCGAGTTTAATGCCACCATCATCATCTGTCTTATAATCCTCTCTCCGTTGCTCTGTCGAAGATTGGATTACGGAAGACTACCGCCGTAGCGACACCTTCACCGGAGACCGCACAGTGACGCTATAACGTGTGTCAGAATAAGATCGTTTCGTTTTCATGGTAGCAGCTTCATCCTCCGGTCAATCTACAACGGTTCAACTACAGATTTGTCTGGTAATACTTCTGAATTCGTATTGAACTCGATCTATCGATTGATTACTTGATTAGTTTAATTGACTATGCCGTGTACCATTTGGGAACCGTAGGTGGTGGTGGTGTAGTGTTGCGGTGGTCCGGATGCCCGGATTTATCGTTGCCGTATTCCATTTGGGATCCATAGGCGACCTTGGTGTGGTGGCGGGTTTGCCGTTGTCTGTCGTTACCGATTTCCGGTTCTGATTCGAAGCCATTGGTAGTGGTGGAGTGTTGTTGGTCATTGTCTGTAGCCAAATCTTTTCCGACCTACTGTTTCCATAAAACCGTCTGTGACAGCAGTGGACCGCGATTTTGATCGATTGATAAGAGGCTAAATTGATCAGAAAAGGTTATGATTATTAGATAAAGAAGTGAAGTTCAGAAAGTTCTTTATTTGATTCCTATAATTCTTCCTCATCAATCTGTTGATTTCTATTATATATGTACATGTGTGTATGATGTAATTCTGTGAATACAATATGCAGGTTGATCACATGGGTTATCAGATGCAAATGAAAGAATGTTTCAAACTGAATCACTGGTGCACAATCCTTACATTTTTTTTATTTTGATATCTCTGCTTTATCTTTGATTAATTTTAATGTGTTTTTGTTTCTTGATTTTGTGAATAAAAGTTTGGCCCTTTTAGCGATTGTTTTATTTTCTTGAATTATATTTGTGTTGTTTATAGGTGTAAGAGGTTTGGTGTATAATTTGTATTCAGGTTGTGTCATATCATAAATGTGCATGTGATGTTGGTGATGATGCTTTTTTTATTTCATTGCTTAAACAGATAAAAGAAGTTGGGCATAGTGGTTGAAGAAACGTGGATCTACTCACTGGTAGCAGATCTACTTTCCTCGGGTATGATTAAACTGTTTCACCGATGGTTCCTTTGAATCCGTGTTCTTCCACCTACAAAATGAACAGCGCCGTTACTTACCCCTCAGAAAGGGACAGAGGGGTCCTCTTTGGGGTAACCCTCCGGCGTGAGAATCAGTATCTTTGTGGAGAAGATAATAAAGTGTGAGTCAGTGAAAATCTCAAGAGTATTGCTGAATCGCTGAATACTCTTGATTGTGTGACTGTGTGTCTTTCTGTAACTGACTGTGAGTGAATATAATTCAATATGATTGAATGTGATATCACTGCTTGTAACTGTCAATGATTGAGTGTGAATGAATGTGTCATCAAAGTGGAGTTGATGCTGTATTTATAGTGCTAGGGTTTCCACTAGCTGGGCTCAGCCTCGTTGGCCTCCTCCAATCGCACTGCGCCACGTGTCCTCTGGGACACCTGGCGCTTTCTCGTTGGTTGAAATCATGTGGTAGCACATGTGTCATGCTGAGTTGTCGACCTTTCATTTGGCAGCTGTCAACATCAGCATATTCTTACTCCTTAAAAAGATGCCTTCTAGAAGAGTGTCTGACGTGCACAATCAAGGTTGCCCTGATCCTGATTTGGATAAGGACGAGGTTGATTATGTGCACGTGTGATATGCGCCCATCCTGAGGATGCGCGAAGTCTTCTTTTTATTCTCACGCGCAGATATTTCATGCGCAGGTGTGATATGCGCCGCGCGCTGGTGCGCCACGCGCATATGTGACACGCGAGCATATGTGATGTGCAAGAGCATGCGATATGCGCCGCGCGCATATGTTATGCGCGAGCATATGATGCCTGAGCATGTTTTGTATGCGCGATGCGCCTGGGTTTTGGCTTTGTGCCTTCATAATGTCTTTATCTTGTGGGTTGACCCGCCTTGCTTGGTGTTGAGGCGGGTACATACCTCTTCAAGCCCCCCCAGTCTAATGTGTGTCTTATCTTGCGCGAGCGTGGTAAGATAGATATTAGACTCACTGAATTGTCCTTTTATAGGGGGTTTTGTCGTTTTCTTTGTTGTTTCCATCGTCGCGCGAAGTTCTATCCATTTGGTTGAAAACGAAAGGTCCAAACACGTGGTTGGTTGGTGATGACGTGCGCCGTAAACGTGTCAGACGTTTCGTGTGCTCGAGGTGCTACAGTTGCCTTTCACGTCCCCTCACACAGCTGTCTTGAACACGTGTCGCACTCGCATTGGTTAGTACCTGCGAGTGGGGGCGCGTCTCTGTTCCGTGGCAGGTCGGTTACATCTTTTTGTCCCCTCACACAGCTGTTAGGGACACGTGTCGCGCCGTCGTTGGGTTGCCCCTGCGAGTGGGGGCGCGTGAAACCCGATCAGCTGCCACATTTCTCTCTCCTGGGCCTATAAAAGCAGGCCCTTAGGAAATTTTTATCTTCATCTTCATTGTTGCTAAAATTCAAATTTCTGCTTTCACATTCTGATTTGAGTGTTTACATCGATTCGAATCCTCGATTATCGGCTATTACAGTTGTATGTCTGATAGTTCATACTCGTCTAGCCCTTCAATCACCTCCGTTGCCTCTCGAAGACGCCGTGTGAAATCTGTGGTGATGTCGACATTGAAGCAAAAGGGGAAGGGGAAGAAAGTTGTTGAGACCACATCGGAGGAAGTAGGGAGGACCAAGGCCACCAAAAGGTGGAATGAAATCCCCTGCAAATTGAAGCAGGCAGATCTCGACAACCTGATCACCTCTCAGGGCTTTCCCACCCTGTTTGGCTGCATGTTGCCTAGGTCCGGGCAAACGGCGGCGGACCCGCCTGCCGGCTATATATCCCTATATAGCCACTTTTTCTCCTACTGCAACCTTCGTCTCCCGATGACAAGGTTTGTGGGTGCACTGTTGAAGTTCTATGGGATTCACATATCCCAAGTCCATCCGTTTGGACTCGTGCGCGTGACTCACTTTGAGTTCATGTGCAAATCCCAGCGCGAGGAACCCACTCCTCGGCGCTTTCAATATTTTTATAAGGCCAAGATCCAAGACAATTGGATCTCTTTTATTCCTCGCAGTCAGAAAGTGAAGTGCTCCACTGTTTCATTCAAGAGCCTTCATGACTGGTCTGAGAGGTTTTTTTACATTAAGGCCGGTGTGATCCCCATCCGTATGACCATGCGCTCTATTACTTCTGCGCCTGCGGATGAGGGTGTCCTCAAGAACCCAACTGGCGCATGGGTTAAGAAACTGACCGCCGAACCATCCCCCGCGAAGAAAATTTGCGAGGAGGCGCTGGTTGGGGTCGGCATGAGCAGGCTCTGGGCCGACAGCGCGCTTGAGCCCGTTATCCAAGTCGACGGGTTGTGTAAGTTTATTTCATTGCTTTATTTATTTTTTCTGCGCGAACATAATTCTTTTGCTGATATCATTTAACTTGGCTTTGCGCAGTCACCAAGGATTACATCCTTGCCGCTTATGATGAACATGTGGAGGGCGGCTCCGTCGAACTTGGCGCTGGGGAGGTTGGTTTCCCGGATCGCTTCGATGACCTGTTCATCCCAGTAGATCTGGATTTTGACTTTGACGGTGACGCGCCTGGTAAGTCTTCGCACTGCTGCTCATTCCTTTAGAATACCCAAGTTTATTAACATTTCTGTCGCTTGCTTTTGTAGATGCGCTTGAAAACTACGAGCTAGAGCTCGCGGAAGAGGAGGAGGAGGAAGAGGAGGCGCCTTTACTAAAGCGCAAAGCTAAGGGGAAATCTGGCGCAGGGGCCAGTAAGAAACAGAAGAAAGAGGACACCCCTGTCGCTCATCCCCATGCTCAAACGAAGGGACCTAAGGAAACCCAGGTGTTTACCACAAAGGTTTCTTTAGCTTCTCTGCCTGTGAGAGTGGGCAGACCTCCTGTCCACTTGAGGTATGGTGGCGTCGCCTCCTCCTTTCGCGCGGCTGAAGAGAGAAGCAGTGCCGCGCCTGCAACAGGTATACTTTATTTATCTTCATCTGCCTGAATTGTTATTAAACCTTTGCTCCTTTAAATGTTTGCAGAGGCAGCGACGGTAACAGATCAGCCGCAGGCGCCACAAGGTGCCACGGCTGCGCCGGGGACTCCATCGAAGTCCCCTGTTCTACCCTCTGAAAAGGGTAGAATGGATTTTATGGCGATGTTCGATGCGCGAACAGAATTGCGCCAAGGTAAGTTTTGCACATATGTCTTTTAAATTTTTCCCTTTGGAGTCAGTCATAAACAATTTTTCCTTGTTTATTTGTTAATAGGAGTTGTAGCTGGCGCAACAGTTGCTGGTGATACTCCCGGCGGCACTTCCGGCGCCGCTGGTTCTGGTCCTGCTCCTGCTAGTGCTGAATCTCCCCTTATTGGGATTACCAAGGAGCAGGAAACCGTATTGCGCGCCGAACTGGCGGCGTCGAGACCTCCCTCGCCTCCTCCTGCACGCAGCCCTCCCCGCGAGGCTGGTTTGGAGCCTTCCAGGTCGCAGGAGAAGAGGCCTGTTGAAGAAGACGAGGAGGACGAGGGGGTTCAAGTTGAAGACTCCTTGGGAGACCGCGCCAGCCCTGCGATGCCGCAAGTGTTCGCAGCGCAGACCTCTGGTGGGGCTGGCGCTGACTTTCCTGCTTCATCCCCGCAGGTATGTATTGATTTGTTGGTCCGCTGCGCGTACCTCCATATAAGTATGTTTTATGACTTAGAACTTTTCTTGTGTTTTGCAGGAAGGTGTCCCCGTTTACCGCCCGAGATGGAATATTAATGAAGAGAGTTCCTTTCAATCCATGGGCGTATGCGAGGACTTCTGGGCTCATGCCGTGCCTCCTACTGAAAGGAGGTATCAGGAGGAGCGCACTCGCGCGGACTTGCTGAACGACCATGTTTTCGCTGGGTCGGCTTTCTTCGCTGCTTCCCAAGAGCTTCGTCGTGATTATGTTAAAGTACGCGACGCTGTTGTGGAAGCCCAGCGAGAGGCTAAGGTGGCCGCCTGGAACCTGTCTGATGCTCGCGCGCGAGCTGAGAAACTCCAGGCGGAGCTCAGTGAAAACAGAGCAAGTGCCAACACTGCATACATCAAGCGCGGGCATGAGCTCCAAGCTGCGCGGGAGAAGCAGCAGTTGGCGGAGGCCGAAGTTGCCAAGTACGCGCGCAGAGTGCGTGTCTTGGAACAGCAGGCCGAGGCGCGTGACCAAGCTATCGTCCAGAGTATCACTGAGAAATCATCACTGGAGAGCGAGGTTGCGCGCCTGAAAAGGGATTTGGCGGCCGCGCAGGCCGATAGAGATGAGGCCTTAGCGACGGCGGCGTCTAGCCAGGAAGCACTTGGTGCTGCGCAGGCGGAGAAAGAAAAAATTTTGGCGGCAGCAGCGTCTGATAAGGAGGAACTAAAAAAGACTAAGGAAACTGTTGAGTTATTAAACTCTCAGGTTCCTGCCCTCGAGACGTCTGTTGCTGGCCTCGCGCAGGATCGCCAATGGCTGGTGTCACAGGGCATGGCTCGCTGCGCTTTGGCGATGAAATATTCCGCCGAGTTTCAAGCCCTTGTGATGGACTGCAATGCCGCCGCGCGTTTGGTTGGCCGAGCTGAAGGGTTTACGGATGGGTATGAATATGGCATGTTGAGGAAGAACCCATCCGAGTACCCTTACAAGAGCGATGCGGCCTGCGCGGACATGGCCGCGGTGGGGGAAAAGTATATGAATACTCCCATCCCCATCCTTATGCAGGTACCTTGATCATAATGAGTTTTTCTTGACTAACTTTTCTAAGTGTTTTGTACTCATTACTTTTCTAATGATTTACAGATAGCTGCGCTTGCTGACCAGCCCGACCTCGGCGCGCTAAAGAAGTTGCTTGATGATTGCGAGAGGGCTGGTGGCGATGATGGTGGCGCGGGGGATGTTGCCCCTGCCAGCGGCTCTGGTGGGGCGAAAGAATCTGCTCGTGACACCGTTGTGATCGAAGACTCCAATGAGGAGGAAGAACTTGACTATGGTCAGTTCGGGGATGAGGAGCAGACCGCGCCAGATGCTGCGGGAGATGATGAGGATGATGAAGCGGCTGACGTCGACGTGGAGACTTGAGAAGCCCTTCATCAAATTTTGTATATTTATTTTTTATACTTGTAATTTGTAACTCATCATACTTGTAAATTTCGATCCAATGGAATGAAACTTGTTCTCTCGTTTTCATATCTTGCGCATTTCCATTCATCTCTTCATGTTTGGTTTTATAGATATAAGATATGCTTGCACGTTAAAATAAGAACAAGGTTGTATGGAAATTATTCACTTAACCTCTGTTCTATTTTGTTTGTGGTTCTCGCAGTATCTTGTTCATGCTGACATGCGCGCCAACTTGTCGTTATTTTCCTTTTCGCGCGTCGTTGTCGCGCTGGCTGGAAGTATGAGTTTAGCCATTACATGTCAGCTTGTGTTACTCAGATATCCACTATGATTCCGCGCGCGGCCTCGACCTGAGACCTTAACATGATATGGCATGTACTTTGCCTTGGTTATGTTTAAGGATTCTTATGATCAGGCTGCGCGGGATGTAAGATGGATGTTTGTGAGTGTTTTGAGCTACGGCTCTTTGTTTTGGGCTAAGGCCCTGACGTTTTTAGAGTTAAGACTCATTAACGTGTTTGAGCTAAGGCTCGTAAGTTTGGGCTAAGGCCCTGACGTTTTAGAGTTAAGACTCGTTAACGCGCTTGAGCTAAGGCTCGCGCATGTATGTTTTATTTCACTTTATTTTGTTTTGAAGTCAATATAGTGTTGTCATATTGTTCCAATTTAATAAAGGAAGTGTGAAACATGTATGCAAAGGTAATAGAACAAATATTGAAAGATAGCGCGAATCATCATTCATGATGGCTTAAAAGCCTTCATTACAAATTTGAACTTTTACATGAAGCATTTTCTAAGTTGTGCCGCGTTCCACGAGCGCGGTATCTTTTTTCCATTCAAATCTTTTAAAGCGTACGCGCCTTTCCCCAAATCTTCTGAAATTTGATAAGGTCCCTCCCAATTGGGGGACATTTTTCCTGGGGGTATTGCGCGACTAGCTTCATTGTTTCGAAGGACAAAATCATTTTTCTTGAAGTGGCATTCTTTAACGCGCTGATTATAATATTTTTCCAGCTTTTTCTTGTATCTGGCCTCATTAATGATAGCCGCTTCTCTGCGCCCTTCAAGCAAGTTAAGGTCCAATCTTCTTTCGCGCTCGTTATCAGTTTTGCTCATCATGAGTACCCTATGGGATGGGCATCCAATTTCTGCTGGGATCATAGCCTCTGTCCCATAGGTTAGGCTGAACGGGGATTCGCCATTGCTAGTTTTGCTTAATGTCCTGTGCGCCCACAGGACATTAGGTAACTCTTCGACCCAAGAATGGGATTCTCCCTCCAACCTTTTCTTCAGCCCATTTAGCAAACTTTGATTCGCGCGCTCCACTTGACCATTCCCCTGAGGGTGGTAGACGGATGTGAAGATTTGGTTGATGTGCAATTCTCTGAGCCAGCTTGATATCTTCCTGTCAGTGAATTGTTTGCCATTGTCGCTCACAATTTCCATGGGAAGGCCAAAACGGCAAATGATGTGGCTCCAGATAAATTGCTTCATCGCCTCAGCTGTGATTTTTGCTAGTGGCTTGGCCTCAACCCATTTTGTGAAATAGTCTATCGCCACTACCAAAAATTTCACTCGCCCTTGCGCTTGCGGCAGGGGCCCTACAATATCAATGGCCCATTTGTGGAAAGGCCATGCGGAGGTGACTGGAATCAAGTTGTTCTTTGGACGCATGGTGTTTGGCGCGTAGCTCTGACATGCCTTGCATTTTTGGATTTCTTTTAGCGCATCCAAGTACATGCCTGGCCAATAGTAGCCTGAGCTCATCGCCTTGGCAACCACCATGCGCGGGCCAGCGTGAATTCCACAGATTCCTTCATGAATCTCCCTAATCACATAGGTTGCTTCTTCAGCATCCAGGCACTTCATGAGTGGTCCAAGATAAGAGCGCCGATATAATGTACCATCAAGTAATTCATAGTTCTGTGCCTTGTGTCTTATCTTTCTCGCCTGTGCGCGATCGTCCGGTAACTTCCCCTTCATCAGGAATTCTGTTATTGGAGTTATCCAGGATGAAGGGGTTGTATGAATTACAAGGACCGATTGCGTTTGCACTGACGGGCTGCTCATTACCTCCACCCTGACATCCTTGCCAAAGTGATCAAAATTAGTTGATGCCATTTTACTCAACGCGTCAGCGGACTTGTTTTCGCTGCGCGAGATGTGTATTATTCTGAAGAAGTCAAACTGCTCAACGAGCTTTTTTGCCTGCTCTAGATACAGAGGCATTGTGTTCTCCTTGGCGTCATATAGGCCGTTGACCTGAGCAGCTACCAAGTAAGAATCAACATGCGCCTCTAGTCTTTTAACCCCAAACTTGCGCGCGATGCGCAGACCAGCCAGCAGGGCTTCATACTCAGCCTCATTGTTGGTACTCTTGAAGTCCAACCTGATAGCATAAGTATATTCACGATTATCAGGGTCCATCAGTTTGAGGCCTGCGCCGGACCCTTCGCTGTTGGAGGCTCCATCAGTGAATAGCCTCCAAACATCTTCTTCATCATTTGCTCGCGGAGGATCTACCTCGCGCTGAGCTTCTTCAATCTTTCCGTCTGGGATTTCCGTGATGAAATCCGCCAAAACTTGACCCTTTATCGCTGGACGGGGCTTATAAGTGATCGTGTGTTCACCTAATTCCAGCGCCCACTTTGTCAGCCTTCCGGATAGCGCGGGGCGTCGCAAAACTTGCTGGATGTTGTAACCAGTCAGAACTTCAATAGGATGACCATTGAAGTATCTATGGAGCTTGCGCGACGCGTGTGTTAGTGACAAAACTAACTTTTCCATTATTGAATAGCGCGTCTCAGGGTCTGTGAGCACCCGACTCACATAGTATATCGGCGTTTGTATCCCCTTGCGATCCACCAATAATACTGCGCCAATCGCGCGGTCTCCAGCTGACAGGTACAATGTAAGGGTCTCGCCAGGAAGTGGAGCTGTGAGCGCTGGCAATTTAATGAGACATTCTTTTATCTCAGTGAAAGCTTGCTCAGCCTCAGGCGTCCACTTGAATTGGCTCTTCTTCAAACAGTTCCTCAAGGTGTTAACGAATGGAGTAGATTTGCTGGCGTGGTTCGCTAGGAACCTGTTGATTGACACCAATCTACCATTCAGCTTCTGAACCTCTTTCATGGTGGATGGTGAAGGCATGTCAAGGATGGCTTCCACCTTTTCAGGGTTCACCTTGAAACCATCCTTAGTGACCATTACACCAAGAAATTTCCCCTCTTCTGCGCCGAAAGTACATTTGCTCGGGTTGAGCTTCATGTTAACCTCCGTTAGGCGCTGAAGGGTTTCCTCGATGTCTTTGAGCATTTGTCTCTCCTCCCTGCTCTTGATCACCAAATCATCGACGTAGACTTCTAGATTTCTTCCGATTTGTTCACTGAAAACCGAATCCATAAGTCTCTGATAGGTTGCGCCCGCATTTTTTAAACCAAAGGGCATTTTTGTGTAACAAAAAACACCCTTGTCGGTTCTGAAGGCCGTCTTGTCTTCATCCTGTGGTGCCATTTGAATCTGGTGATAGCCTTTATAGGCATCCAGGAAACATTTGAGCTTGAATGGCGCCACGGAGTCCACCTTTGCGTCGATGTTTGGGAGGGGATAACAATCTTTCGGACATGCTTTGTTGAGGTCCTTGAAGTCAATACACATTCTCCATGACCCGTTGCTTTTCTTTACCATCACAGGATTGGCTACCCATGTCTGGTATCGAATTGGGCGGATGATGTTTGCGCGCAACAGGTCCTCCACTTGCTCATTCATGGCCTTCGCCTTTTCATCCCCCATGATTCTCTTTTTCTGTGCAATTGGCTCCACCGACTTAAACGTGTTAAGAGAATGTTGCGCCAAGTCTCGCGGGACCCCCGTCATATCGGAGTGTTGCCACGCGAAAACCGACGTGTATTTTGTAAGCAACTTTTTCATTCTCAATCTCGTTTCGTCTGAAATGGTAGCGCCAATTGTGACCGTTTGCTCTGGGAATTTTGGGTTTAAAATCCACTTCTCTGGCGCATTGTCAGCCATTGTAAGTTTCATTCTCCCTTCCCGCGGCGTGCTTGTCACTGCGCACAAATGATCGCGGTAAACAAATGCTACGCCTGTTGGTGTAGGGATCCCCAATGCGCCGTGCGCTGGCGACGGTACAGCATTAAATTGGGCAATCGTTCCCCTACCCAGGATCATATTGTGGCATGACGTGGTGGGCAAGACCAAGAAGTTGACAACTTCGGCTCGCTTGTGCTCATCATCCCCCATAGTTAGTTCAAACTGAATCTGGCCTAGGGGATGTATGATTTCATTTGAGACACCACAGATCGGTGCGTTCACAATTTCGAGCCGCGCTTGGTCTGCCGGGTCTAACTTTCTGAAACACTGCTCATACATAATGTCAGATTCGCTTCCAGTGTCCACCAGGACCTTTGACACCTCGTAGTGAGCAATGTGTGTGGTAATGACTAGAGGACTGCTTATTGAAGGGCCTCCCCTGATTCTTAGGAAGATGACTTGCTGCTCGCGCCAATCTCCGTGAATTTGCGCGCTTCTCTTTCTTGACGTCTGCCCTTGTCGTCCCCCCTCAGCCACACAGATTCTTTTGTACTTCTTGCTGGCAGAGGCTCCCTCCGGTTGCTCATCTTCTATTCTTTGGTTTTTTACCAAGTGAGCCAGCCTGCCCGACTTTACATCCTTCTCGATCGCATCCTTTAAATGATGGCATGCGTCGGTGTTGTGGCCCGGGGACCTGTGAAATTCACAATATTTGCCACTGTTTTGCGGTCCCTTGTAGTGTAGTTGTTTGGGAGGCTTGAATTGGACATTCTCAGTACTTAACACCTGTGAAGGTGTTTTAGTGAGGGGAGTCCATATTCTTGGCAGAGGTCTGCTGGGATCTCTGCCGCCCTCCCTCTTGTCACCCTCCCCGTGTTTACGAGCATCCTTTTGGGGCTGGGGTGAGCTTGGTTGCGCTTGTTTTTCCGCGGAAGAAAAACTTGTTGGCTGCAACCTGGACCATACAGAGTTCTGTTTGGGCCTCTTCTCTTTGCTGCGCGGTGATTCAGCCTGATGCGCTCTTTCTCTTGCCCTATCTTGGGCAATCTGTTTCTCATTTCTCGCGAAAACTCGCGATGCCTCCATTAACTTGGCCCACGTGGTGGGCATACCATCTTTGCTTACGAGAGCTCGTCGTAACTGATCACTGCGCGCGCCTTGTATAAAGGCCACGCGCAGGAGCTGCTCAGTTATGCCCCCGATTGCCAGGGACTCCTGATTGAAACGAGTGATGTAATCTTCAATCGTTTCATCATTCCTGCGTATGCAGTGCATGATGTCATCAGGATCGCGCGTGTGCCTGCGCTGCTGTACGAAGTGGGCTTGGAACTTTTCTAATAGTTCCTCGAACCCATCAATTTGCCCTGTCGGCAAGCTTTCGAACCATACCCGCGCAGCACCCGTGAGGCAGCGAGCAAACATATGACACCATGTTGGCATCGTCCAGCTCTCTAGGTTTCCCGTGTTATAGAAACCCTGCAAAAAGTCATCTGGATCTGTTGTGCCATCATATTTGCCCAGACCACTTGGCATCTTGGTCTTGTGCTGGATGGGAGCCTGCGCGATGCGCGCAGTAAACTTTGAGTGTTTTACCAGGATGGCTGGTCTGTAGGGTGTGGTTACGTCAACTTGCCCTCTGACCGGTGGGCTGTATGGCATGTGCAGATCCAGATCTGCTCTGGCCCCAGGCGCCATGTTCACAGGCGCGCGGAGCTGCGAGCCTCCTGCATGAGTATCCCTTGTCTTCCTCATGCTATGCACTTCTTCATCACTGAACTCAGTGTGTGCAGTGTGAACAGAATGCCCTTCTTCCGGCGCGCGCGGCCTTTTTGTAGGCTGCTTATCAATCGCTTGCCTTTGTGTTTGGTCGGCTAGCTTCTTCTGTTTGATCATTTCAGTGTACTTTTCCATCAGACGCCGCTGCTCATTTATGAGCCATTCATTCGGATCGTTTGCTTCATCTTCTGGACCCATTGGTCCTTTCAGCTTCGCGCCGGCCATATTTTGTAACGTGTGATCGTCTGGAGGAGTTTCAGTCTGGCCGTGAGGGGTTGTGACGAAGGGACGGTTGCTGGTGGTACGCGTAGAATCACGCGGAACCCTCAGAACCTGCTGTCCGTCGTTAACACCCTCACGTTCAATATCCTCCAGAGCTTGATCAACGTTACGAACTCCAGAAACCATGGTGATTGATTTTTTTTCGTAGATCTGGATGAGATCTGATTGCCGTTTGTAACAGTGGATGGCGCCAATGAAGAAACGTGGATCTACTCACTGGTAGCAGATCTACTTTCCTCGGGTATGATTAAACTGTTTCACCGATGGTTCCTTTGAATCCGTGTTCTTCCACCTACAAAATGAACAGCGCCGTTACTTACCCCTCAGAAAGGGACAGAGGGGTCCTCTTTGGGGTAACCCTCCGGCGTGAGAATCAGTATCTTTGTGGAGAAGATAATAAAGTGTGAGTCAGTGAAAATCTCAAGAGTATTGCTGAATCGCTGAATACTCTTGATTGTGTGACTGTGTGTCTTTCTGTAACTGACTGTGAGTGAATATAATTCAATATGATTGAATGTGATATCACTGCTTGTAACTGTCAATGATTGAGTGTGAATGAATGTGTCATCAAAGTGGAGTTGATGCTGTATTTATAGTGCTAGGGTTTCCACTAGCTGGGCTCAGCCTCGTTGGCCTCCTCCAATCGCACTGCGCCACGTGTCCTCTGGGACACCTGGCGCTTTCTCGTTGGTTGAAATCATGTGGTAGCACATGTGTCATGCTGAGTTGTCGACCTTTCATTTGGCAGCTGTCAACATCAGCATATTCTTACTCCTTAAAAAGATGCCTTCTAGAAGAGTGTCTGACGTGCACAATCAAGGTTGCCCTGATCCTGATTTGGATAAGGACGAGGTTGATTATGTGCACGTGTGATATGCGCCCATCCTGAGGATGCGCGAAGTCTTCTTTTTATTCTCACGCGCAGATATTTCATGCGCAGGTGTGATATGCGCCGCGCGCTGGTGCGCCACGCGCATATGTGACACGCGAGCATATGTGATGTGCAAGAGCATGCGATATGCGCCGCGCGCATATGTTATGCGCGAGCATATGATGCCTGAGCATGTTTTGTATGCGCGATGCGCCTGGGTTTTGGCTTTGTGCCTTCATAATGTCTTTATCTTGTGGGTTGACCCGCCTTGCTTGGTGTTGAGGCGGGTACATACCTCTTCAGTGGTGTTGGAAGAATGGAAGTTTAACTAAAATTTAGAGTCAGACTCCATGCAAAGTAAGGGTTTCAATTGATTTTCAATATGTCATTGAAAAAGGGTCTCCGTGAACCTTTTCTCCATAACTATTTTGTGAAGATAAACAAAAAAGTTAACAGAAGCAAGTCGTATGAATTCTTATGTGACTTTAAAATTAAAGTTGGTTAAATTTACTTTTGTAAAATAGATGGATACTCTAAAATAAACAAAGTTTTGAAGATTGTGAAACTAAAATTAGGAAATGCACAAGGTTCGAGTTTTTAAAGTCAAAACAATCTTATGTTTTAGGTAGCGACACTACTGATTGCGACACTCCCGACTGAATCAGCATTAGCCATCGCCATTGCCACCACCGAAATTTAGCGAACCAAAATCAAGCATAACTAAAAATTGGTGAAGAATGGCGAATGATGGAAATTTAATGCAAATGCAACCACATATGCATGCTACAATTTTGATAACATCTTGAGTACTCGAATGATGGCAATTTAACGCAAAAGCATCTACATAAGATGCGGCATCTTGAGTACTCGCCGATCGTGCCACTTTCTGTAAGTTTTACATGTTCAACGGATTTGAATATTGTTTATAATTTTTTTCTACATCTAAACATTTGTATATTGTTATTAATTGATATACATGATTGTATCACATTGTGTTGTAGCAGCCTCTTAAAGCGTCATGAAGAGTTGTGGGAGACGAAAATGACCGAATAACAGGGGTCAATCAAGGCGGTTTGGAAAGTTAAGAATGATGTTGGAGCAAATTAAGGCGTGTCTCGATTACAAGGAAAAATCACCTTAAATTGTGGGAGTCAATAAAAGTATACAAGTGATTAATGGCTTTGACTGTGTAAAGATTTTTCCATATTTTGTTCACTAATGTATCATTGTCTTTGTAAATATCGTGAATGTAACATTTATGAAAGTCAAAAATTGGTGTAGCGTATTATGTGGAACATAAATTATGCCAGCGCTCACATGTAACTATTTTTCTTAATGGTTGTCAAGGAACTGCAGCAGGAAGGCGCACACGTGTAACCATTTTTCTTAATGGTTGTCTAGGATCCCGTCGTGTTGTTAATGGTTGTCTAGGATCCCGCCGCAACGCGTCGGGTGTATCAACTAGTTAATATTAAACATAAAATAAACATTATTTTATTAAAACCCGACCTCATTAAGCTTACGTTTCTTGACGATTAATCTCGTTATATTTAGCTATATATATATATTAGAGTGTGAGGTTATTATAAAAAGTGAGATGTATCTAAAAATGTAGAAGAAATTATGACCCTTGGATTAAGCCTTTCAATGGCTAAAATTCATGATGGACTATAATGGTGGTGTATTTTATACTTTAGTTAGATATTGCTCTCCAAAAGAGCATAAAGCTCTTTAAAAAAAAAAACAGTTTAGTTAGGAATCATATTATTTATGCACATATGAATACATTTCCATTACCAAATCATCACCACCATCCGTGAACCAGCAGCAAACACCACCATTCTTCTTTCTCCGGCCATCCTCCTCCTCCGATTATATTTAATGATTTCTCGTCAATTTGGTAGAAATAAAAAGTGCTCTTCTCCTAAACCCACAGATCTGAAAACCTGCTCAACCCTTGCCACCACAAAAATGTCTGAGGAATGTGAGTTATTGGCTATGATTGATAATTAATGGCCTATAATTTGAACAAATGGCATGTAATTTGATAACCCTAGAATCGATCTTGGTTCGCCGTTTTCTAAGGAAATTGAATGTGTGGTGGTGTTTGCCGGAAACTACGGTGGCGGTTTTAGGGGTGTTCACCGGAAAATGGGAGACGGAGGGTGGACAATTAATTGAGCCTGGACTACAAAAACACATTAAAAAAACATTATAAATGCAATCTCCTCGTTTGTTACAGAAACACACTAAATTTCATTTAAGTGTGATGTGTTATAATTCCAGCAAAGAACTCAAATATTTATCACAGGTGACTTATTGCTTCATAGTTCATATGTTTGTAGTGTGTTATAAATTCTCAATTCCTAGAGTTTATTTTGTTTTGATTTGTTGGATTTTGGTGTGTTCAGAATCACGTTATGAAAGCAAGCAATCTCGTTTGTTACAGCAACACACTAAATTTTGAATATTCATTGTGTTTCTAAAATTCAATTTTTATGTTATGCTAGTAGAAATATGTAACGATGCATTATACTCTGAAGTTCAATTTGAGCAAGAAACACACTAAAACGTTTGTCTCCTTTGTTAAAGAAACACACTGCATTTATAGAGAAAATTATGGGGGGTTAGTTAATATAGATACTTATTCCATAATTAAAAGATTTTTTTGTTAATAATCATACCCTTGTGTGTTTTATTAAATCCAAAGGTCAAAATCTCTTCCTACACTTCTTAGGATATATTAGTTTTTTTATTTTAACTTTATTATATATATATACCGGGGATGGATCTTGCGAGAAGTGATATTACAGCGAGAAGTGCGAGAAGTGAAGGTATAACTCCATTAATCTCTAATTTCACTCCCTTTCATATGATGTTACATACATATATGTAGGTTGGTTATATTTATGTCTTAATTACACATTCAAACCTACCTACAAACATATAAATGTACCGAGCCATTTCAACCTATGTACCTACACACATACAAACATACATACACATATACAAACATACGTACCTACACACATACATATGCACCTACACAACGCACCTATACATAAGAAAGAGAGTGAAATTAGGGATTAATGGAGTTACACATTCACTTCTCGCACTTCTCGCTGTAAAAAAACTTCTGAAATGATCCAATATATATATATATATATATATATATATATACTAGTAAAAACTCGCGATGCGGCGGAAACACTTTACAACATGGTCTTTTTATCACTTTTTTCATATAGAAGTATTCACGAGCCGAATGTCAAGCCAGGGCAAGCTTAGCTCCATTTTGAAACTGAGCTCAAATTTGAGCTCATGCTTAGGTTAGTTTTGATTTTTACACAAAGCTATCTTGGGTTGCCTTTATTAAAGAAAAGCAACTTTATAAACACACATACTTAGTAACCGAATGCAAGTAAGTGCGTAACAAATTCAACTTAATACACAATACATAATGAGTTTAACCGAGCACAAAATAAGTTTAACATAATACATAGCAAGTTAAAATCAAGTTTAACTACCTTGCTTTGAGCGACGAATCTCAAATGTTGGCCAAAACTTCAAAATAACTACATGTTGGAACAATTTCATAAACTAATAGCAACATGTTTATTCATTTTTTACTTTTGAATCCACTGTATGCTGCTAAAAAATATTGTTTAACCTAAAACCTTTTGATCAAATAATCCTTTAAAAAAATTACTTAATGCCAAGAATTCCCATGCAGGATGCAGTACCTTTAAAAAAAATGTGATTTGAGTAACAATCCATTTTATCTTCCTAAATTACCCCTTAACAAAACGATCCGGATTGTGAACACCCCAGTACTATATTCCTATCTAGCTCATAATGTTTCTCTAATTTGACCCACTTTGACTCTCTAATTGATGTTGACTTTTCGATAGTCAACTAAGACAACCAAATGTCAACTCACACAAAAGTCAACAGTACAAAAATTCCAAAAAATACTAATAATAATTAAATTTTGCTTCAAAAATCAAAACATATACATATAATCATATTTCTTTCCTAGTCATCATACATTCTTTGCTCCATTATAACCAACCCTCCAAAACATATAATCATCCTCTAATTTTTAATATCCCAAACATCAGTATTTATCTAACTTAAAGTAACCAAACACACCTAATCAGGTATCTCAAACTGCTTCATGTTAATTATGTTGATCATTGCAAGCAAGAACTTGATGGGGTTCCATGAGCCAAGAATGGAAGTTTCCTTAAAGATTTTCCTTTCAATTCCTGAAGCAAAAGGTAAAAGACATTTAGAAAGCAGTTTTCTAACAATTAAGCAAGCCCAAATCAATCCAACACTCAGAATATTAGCCATTAATGTAAAAGGCCCATAAACAACAATTAAAATTGGTAAGTTTTGCCATTGTGCATCACATACATTCTGCAGGGGATAGCAAAAAATCCAAAGCCCGACGGATATACTAAAACCCAAAGCATCCGAGACGGATATACTCAAAGCCAGCCTGATGGGCAAGGGATTAGTTTTGAAAGTTTTTCACGGGTATGGGTCGGGTATAAGATTTGGTCATACCCGACCCCGATTACTGAAAACACATACACGTTTACCCGAACTATATACCCAAACATGTCATATGGACTTTAAGTCGCCTAAAATGTAATTTTATGCATAAAACCTCCTAGATCGATTTATGCAAAATATTAATTCACTATAAAAATAATTTAAGTATTTATAATTATAATCAACTCTTATTTTCTTGTGATGTTGCAAGTTGGAAAGCATGGCATAGTTATTAAGTTCACTTATCCTGACTATAATACCAAGCGAAGTACAACATACTAACCTGATGTCGTTGCTCAAGAAGGTTTGTTTTTGTTGCGTATTAGATTGGATTATTGGTTTGATAAAGGTTTTTAAACAACATTCAATATATTAACTTCTATAGAAATTTAAAGTTATTAATTTTGTCTAATATAATAACGTGTTTTCACTTTTATAAATTATAGAAAACATAAAACTATATAAAAATTATAGTTATATTATAGCGTTATATGTATGTCATGTATTATCTTTTAATTGGTAATAGTTGATAAAAAGTATACAATAATTATAATGGTAAAAAAATATACTTGAAAATCCTAACTTGAATTTTTTAACAAACTAATAGGTATAGCCAATATCCGCAGGTATGCCCGATACCCAACGGGTAATTACCCAACAAATACCCGATAGATAATGGGTCAGGTACGGGACACAATTTTACAATCGGGTATGGGAATGGGGTGGCCCGAACCCCGTCCATTGCCATCCCTAGATCATAAGATATCAAGTTGGCTCTAGTTAAATTTTTTCTTAAATGTTATAAACTACAACTGATCAACCACGACAACATATATTAAGCTGACCTGAGATCAATCCAAACCGTATACCATAAGGATTCTTGTAGTTATATGTTATACCAATATGTCAAACATAAATGAATTATAAATTAGAAAAAAAGAACAATAAAGAATATAGAGTAGAAAAAGAATACCAGAAGATAACTTAAGGGAATATTGAATAGTGACATTGTAAAAGATAACCGCATTAAGAAAAGAATGTACAAGCTCATGTTGCCTCCATGACTTATCCATGCCTTCATAATCAATAATTTTGATATCTGCAGATGATACCATTTATATGAAAAAATTATGACAAACTAAATCTTGAATTAAAAATAATATAAATACCTAAATAGAATTTTCAATCTTTCTTACCAAACAACAATTATCAGCCCGATTCCAAATTGTTTACATATACCACAAGTATGTTTTAGTTTTGTTAACTGCAATAAAAAAACATGTCACTTTTACCAGTAAAAAAAGAGTAATAGTGATAATGTTACACGAATCTTAGCATATGTGTCACAAAGAAGGCGGTTATTATTAGCTGTTTCATCCATTTTCCTTAACATTCTAACAAATATGGTTGACCCGCAACCATCACATGAGTAAATGTCTGCATACGCCATCATTTAACTATTTCCAGCGCAAAAATACACACACAAATGTTGTTAATAAATCCGTATTTTCTTCACACTGGCCTTCTTTTTAGAGATTTCAACCAAATCCCAAAACATAATTTACTCGCCTAACAAGAAATCGATTCAATTAACCAAACTAAAACTCATAAAATGAAAAAGAACCTAAAATCTAAGTATGATGTGTAACAAACATAGAAAAAGTGTAACAAACATAGAAAAAGAGCAAACATTTAGGGTTTGATGTCACTTTTGCTACACACCGAAATAGTCACCTCAAAATGGCGAATTGAACTCAAATACTCATCCAAACAGCACCTGCAAGCTCAAAAAACAAAATTGAAATTCTCAACAAATTCACAAATAAGAAAAATACAAAGAACTGACCTGGAACAGAGATTAGCCATCAACCCATCGATGTATTCAAAAGCAAATTCACTCTAAACCCTATAAACGACTACTCAACAACAGATCGGTTGTTATCAAGCATTTAAACAACTGACAACTCGATTAGGGTTTGGAAGTTTACCTTAGCTATCGCGTTTTGCATTGAAGAATCGATGTCAAATTGATGGAATTGTAGAGAACATGAATCGATAAAAGTGTTGGAACCCGGTGTTCTCAATCTAATAACAATAACAATAACAATAACAGATCTCAGATCTGTGTTAATACGATTAATAGATTAATATAGATCTAGCTCATAATTACGTATGATTAAGTGTTATATATGTATATATGTATTATCAGTATATGTGTATAATATTAAGGATGAAGATCGAGAGAGGATTTTGACAGGGTTTCGTTAATTAACTCTCAAAACTTAAATTAAACGTGAACAGTGTTCACTATATAGAAGATAGGTCTGCTTCGTTAACATCCCCTAGCGAACCAGACGCTACTTCGTTACATACATAAATCAGACGAAACACCCCCTGATTCGTTAACATCCCCTAACGAAACAGGGGAGACTTAACTTAAGGTCTAGTTCGCTAAACATCCTTAGCGAACTAGCCTAATACTTTAACGAACTACAAGATATAATAATTGTTTATTACATTAGACAAACGACAAATACGTTAACGACAATTACAAAGACTTAAGACGCAAAACCGTGCACTAACAAAAAGTAATCTCCTCTTCAACGTTGATGGTAAGAGTGGTGCAAGGTGCATAAAGTATCTGAAGGGGGTTGGAGGGCATATTCATGGGAGAAGTTAAATTAGGGGGAAGAAGTGAAGAATAAAACCCTAATTTGATATCTGGGATGGAAAGAACAGTTTTTGGGGAATACAAATCTCTGCTTTTAATTATGAATTTTGAATTTTATATGGCTGGAGACCCGCCCACTTTACAAAGATGCAATAAAAGTTGTCCAATATGCATAAGATGTTATACATCTCTTAATTTTAAGAGATTTTGTGAAATTACATTTTTATCCTTTCAATATGTATTATAAGATAGTATAGATATATATATAGGGGTGGGATCTAGAGGGAACTCATTTTAAAGAGAGAACTAGAGAACTAGTAAGGAATTATTTTTAACTATTTTATAAAAATTAGATTGTGATTTTTTTTATTTCCTCCTTCTAATAAGATGATATTGTTCCTAAAAAAAACCGTCGTTGTAATGCGTATGTTCATTAATGTGCATTGTATATTTAAAATAACGTTTTATTGCATATAATACAACACAAATACATTATCTAAATACACACTATTGAATATATGAAAATACAACACTAATAATTGTATGCAAAACACATTATCGCAAATATGTAATACAACACTAATGCACATATGCACTATATCGTTTTTTTTTAATTTTTGTATATAATATAACACTATTGCAAATATACAATACAAACAACTATATATATGCTATTCAACACTATGTCATATATCAAAATGCACACTATTGCACATATGCGTTATAAAAAAAGTCGGTGTATTGCATATATGTATTACTCGTTAATTTTTTTAATTTTTTAATTTTTATATTTTGTTGTGCTGAAGAATAACAAAATATTAGAAGAATGAAAGAAAAAAATTTAAATTTTTTTTAATTAAATTAAAAATATTTCATTATTAGTTCTCTAGTTCTCTCCATAAAAAAAAGTTCTCTCATGATCCTCTCCCTATATATATATACACACACACATTAGTTTTTATCCACCGTATTATGGGGGTTGTTTTATATTATTTGTTTTTAATTTTTATTTATTTTTTTAAATTTTATTTTTTTATTGTATGAAAGTTAATAATATACTTATGGTTTAATGATAAATTGTTTCATAAATAAATGAGATGTTATAACCTGGTTTAAAAGTTATATGGGTTTGATGAGATCCAAGACCCGTATATTTTTTTACTATAAAATTGATTTTTTAATTATAAATTATATATATCTTTTTTTAAAATAAACCAAATATTAATTTTTAGTACATCCCTACTTTATAGGATTTTTATATCAAATATTTGGTGAGATTAGTTTTTAATTTAATGAGATGTTATATTATAACCCGTTTAAGAAATATCTTGGTTTGATGAGACCCACACCCTTGAATTCAAGTCAAATGCATGAGATGTCTCATTTTAAAAATCAAGCAAATCGGGTGACTCCAAAAAAAGGGGGAGTGACCACCTAGCGACACGTAAGATTTTTATGGTTTCGTTTATATATATTTTAGATATATATCTTTAAAAAAAAGTATGATAAATGTGTTAAAACATATTTTTACCACTAATTTTCGTTAAAGACTCGAAATAAATATTTATTTAAATATTATTATTATAATGCATACTATATTTATTTATTTAAAATATTCATATATATATATATATATATATTTATTTATTTATTTATTGCATTTATTCAATATTACATGTAGATCTCATATTATATTTAATTAAATTATTTTATTTATCTATTCATATATATATATATATATATATATATATATATATATCTAAATATTATTATAAATATATTTTATATTAAATCTATTTATTTTAAACTATTTCGTTTATATATTTGATTTTATATTATATCAAGTATAAGCAATGGTATTTTATAAATAATAAAAATAATCATCTTATAAATATAGATAAACAATAATAATGATTTTACAATAATGATAACAGTTAAATAAATAGTTCGATCCATAACATTTTAATCACAATCATAATTCAAGCCACATCGAAACCCTAAAATTTGTCATACTAGTATTTAGTTATAATTAACCTTGTTATCATTAACAACTAGGAACACTTGTCAACGCATCTCGAGAAGCTTGATCGCATTTAACTAAATTTCTATCACCGTCTCATCTTCACTTGTTCTACTTTATAAGGTGAGTAATAACTCCACTATTTTTACAGCTTTTAAACTTTTTGGGGACTTATGCATACCTACTATTAATCGTTTACATACTATATCATACTATCAAATGCAAACTGTTAATATTTGTGCGGTGTATCAATTAAATGACTACTTGCTATTTGTTCATGTGTTTATTTATCGCATTCGGATATGTCCATCATTATAATCACATCATGTCGTAGTGACCGGCGTTCGATCGCATGACAATGGTTTAACCGACAACTCAGTTATTCTATCATGGTAACCAATGCCCGATTCTCATGGCAACGGTTTAGCCCACACATCATTATTTGTTTGCAAGGTTTACATGCTAAGATTTGATTGTTTATGCACAAAAATAACAATTTTGCTCTTTATTTATATATTATTATATTGTAATAAAAAACTGGTTATTTTCTCACTCAACCTCTTGTTGACAAAAATATATATTTTCTACGCATTTGCAGGTATTCAGGTTGGATTATTTATCAAGATGAATATCACTTTTAGGATATAAAACTTATTCAATAATCATTTTGTAACATCCTACTTTCCATGATAATAATAAAAGAAATTTCTTTTATTGGATAATGCGTTATTATCTAGTTTAGATAAATAAACCATTAGAGGGTGGGCTTGGACATTTAAAAGATGGGTTAAGGGATGGAATGAGCCTTAGGTCCATGGGCTTAAGGGAGTATAAATACCCCTTAAACCATAATCCTTTCCATTTTTATCCATCTATACACCATAGCCTACACCATCAAAAACACACACAAACACCTCCTATATCCCGAACCAAGATCCGGAGGAAAAGATCCGAGCTCGTTGGTGCTAGATTATCGTGACAAACAAAACCTTCATCAAGACTAGATCGCGTTTGTAAACCGATTTGTTTAAAGGTACGTTTTATAACGAAACACTTGTTCGTCTCGTTTTGTATTCCTAGATCTATACAAATGATAAAAACGAAACAAACAAAATGATTCTCAGTGAAATCCTTTAACATTTGATAGGTTAATTGTTAACCTAAAGAACCTGTAATATAGATAAATCAACGCACCATTTAAAACGCGATGTTTAGATGTTTGGATGATTAGGGTTTGTAGGCGAGGTGATTAATGATAACAAAATCGTGTTGTTTCATTGTGATTTGAAGGGTAATTACAGATCTGATGTTGTTGACTGTTCTTATCGATTTTGACTTTGATAATTGAGTCAAAGTTTGGATAAGACTGATATTCCTTCATTATGAACAAGTGAATGATTGTTCATTAGTTAAACAATCATCTGTTACCCATTTATTCATTATGATCGAACATCGAATGACCTTATTCATCTGTTACCCATTTATTCATTTTGATCGAACATCGAATCTACCCATTCGTTAAAGATACATTTGCGTGCTTCCGTAATGAATGAGCTTCTCATCCGTCTCAAGGATATCACGAGCGGCCTTATTCATTTGTTACTCAGTTGTTCTTCTCGTTAAGGCACGAATCAGACTATTTGTTATAACGAATGAAACCATTCGTCATAGCGAACGAGGTAGCGAATGAGGCTTAACCAGGGACCATTCGTTTTAATGATTGAGTTAGCGAATAAAATAATAATTTAACAATTCTAATGAAATTTGTGTTAAGGCAGTTAATGAAAATAAAAATTTTCCAAGATCGACCCCAGCTAGGGGCTCTGCCCCTTGGACCCTGCTAAGGGCTGCCGCCCCTAGACCCACTGGTAGGGGCGCTGCACTCGGACCCCCGTAGTTAGGGGTTACCATAACTTAGAAGTATGATATAGTTAGAAGTAGTTAATTAATACGTGTAATTGGTATACAGTTAGCCACGCCCAGTTAAGAAAGGAGTTACCATTAGCTCGGAAAGGAACTGAACTCAGGTGATTTCTAGCCCCACTTCCTAGTTATGGTTTTGGGCTTTGTGTATACTCAATGTGAATGTTAATTGATATAATGCTAGATGTTTATGTTTCCCGTGTATATTTTATTTAATATTTTAATAGTTTCTGTTCGATTTTAGTCGAGATTTGTATACTACTAACACTTTTATGTTTCATAGGTAATGGAAGTTGATCGTGTTCGAAAAGGGAGAAAAACGAGTTAAAAAGAGCCAAAACAGAGATTCGGAACTCGTCAGGAAGGAACCAGACAGAGAACCGGTCCGATCTGGCTGGTCTGACCGACCCCTTCCGTGTCACGTCGTGCCGCGCGGCCAGGAACCTATACCCTGGTCGTGCGGCGCCTAGAGGCCGCTGTTGGATTTTTATTTCGTTTTTATTACGTGTTGGGCCTTGTTTTCGGTATAGAAACATCTTTAACTTAAACCTGACAATACCCTGCTGCCACCAGACGAATTTGGAGTTTCTTGGAGCACACTTTTGAGTCTTGTGGTGATTTTGAAGGCACGAGAACAGCTGGTGAAGAGCTTTACGTTCAAGATCGAAGTGTACGGGTTTTATCGCCTTTAATCTTTCGTTTCTCATTATTTCACCATGTTTTCAGTTTTATTTGTTTTGTTTGATTTAGATCAAATGATGCTAGGCTAAACCTCATAAACTACCTAGGTCATGATGAACCTTTGTTCAGTTTGATTTTGATTGGGATTTTTGTTCGTTATGGATTTTATGTTTTAAGTAAAGTGTTGAGTTTGAGTTAATTGATGCGTATGATTGCTTGGTTTTATTTACTTGGATTTATTGTTTCACATTACCCTTGGTGATTGTTTCATAGGATAGGGTTTTGTTAGGTCATTTACTGTGTGTTCTTGACTAGTTTATGATTGATATGCATTAAGATCATAGAAACAATAAAACTAATTAAATAGATAAAAGTGAGCTGCTAGCCTAGAAAGCTGTAAGGTGATAGGTTATTGATAGATCTTTGTTGGTCAGGATTGCTAGATATAGTTCTTCGTAAGGAGTCCGTCAAGGTTTGAATGTTAGCTTAGTCTGTTAAGTCAATTTAGTCTTCTTATCTATCTTTGATTTTCGCGCTGTAAGGTAGGATTTCATTCTAAAGATATACTTAGACATAAATTATTAAATAACCGTAAGGAATTTAATTCATAAAACTGGTGAGTCTTAAAACTTGTTAGAAATCCATTGGTGTCTTCTTGAAGGTCAAGGGTCCTGTACAAGTTTTCTGTCAAGGGTCTATTTTACGATCCCGGTTCCATAAGTTAAGTCTCACATTTGATTGATTGCCGTAACATTGGGGATTCTAGCCTAGGTAGTTATTTTCATCATCTGAGTTAATCTAAGTGTTTTAATAGTTTATTATAGTTTATTTAATTAGGGTTAAGTTTATAATATTTAATTAATTAGGTTTTAAGTAATAAATTTGTTTTATTATATTTTAATCAATTAGGGTTAGGTTTAGCTAATTAATAATTAGTTTAAAAACCCCTTCAAAAATTATTATTAAATAGTCATGTCTTGTAGTTGAGTCTAATTTGCTAGTTTCGTAATTTAAAGAGTCTCGTGGGTTCGACATCCAGACTTACTTAGCTTTACTAGAGTCGACCAGTACACTTGTCGGTTAGTAGTTTAAGTTAAGTTTAAGAGTCTAGAGTATTACTTAGTGTCTAGTTTAGCGGAATTTTAGTTAATAAATTATTTGACTACTTTTAGCACATCATGTTTTTGGCGTCGTTGCCGGGGGACATCAATTTTTTGGCGCAATTGCCGGGGACATCAAGTTTTTGGCGCCGTTGCCGGGGACTTCTTAGCGATTGAGTTATTATCTTTACTTGGACTTATTTGCTACATACGTGCTATTTGTTTTATTTTCGTTTGAGTCGTAGGAGTCTAATTAAATTTTAATTTATTTTTGTTTTAGTTTCTGGTTTTAGTCTACTTAATTTGTCTTTTGTGTTTTTCAGGTTTATGCCACATCTTCTTTCGCAAGTACCACCACTGGCTAGTCTTGAATTTTCTCCGTTAAAGACCGAGGCTAGTTCGTCAGAAGAGAAACAACAGTTAGAAGTAGATTCGACACCAAAGTCATCACCAAACAGTTCACCACCAGAAAGTCTGAGAAGTCAACCAGACGTCCAAATGGCCGACAATAGAACAGTTGCTGCTCAAGCCTTCGATGGCTTAACTGGAAACCAATCATGCATCGTCACCCCCAAGATCAACAATCCCAACTTGTGGTAGATTTCGTTATATGTCATGAACAATATCGTTCAAACTAATCTGTTTCATGGGCATGGTGACGAGGATGCACCGGCACACATTAACCGGCTTTACCGCGTTTTGAAAACTTTTAATTTACAAGGCGCAACTGACGATACCATTTTCTTACATCTTTTTCCTTTTTCACTTGCAGGGAAAACGGCTCGTTGGCTTGACACTCAGCCACCTGGCACGTTCACTACTTGGGAAGCACTGCGCTCAACTTTTATCAAAATATACTTCCCACCTGCTAAAGCGGCTATTCTTCGTGATCAGATTCACTCGTTTCACATGGAGCCGGATGAACAGTATTGTCTTGATTGGGAGCGTTTCCAGAACATGCTAGCTCGTTACTCACAGAATGATCTCACACCATGGGCTCTCGTGGAGAAATTTTACAATGGGCTGAACTACGAAACCCAAGTTCGTTTCGGCACGGCTGCGGGAGGAAATCTAATGGAAAGGAAGAATGTCACCGAATGCAACGAGATGTTTGAAAGCTTTGCTCAATCTGATTTTTCCAAAGGGCCACATCGCGGGAATTCCACTCTCGTCAGCAGTACATCCTCATCTTCTCGAGGTGTACACCAGGTTAATTTGGATACTAGTGTGGCTGATGCTTTGGAATCACTAACTAGAGAGGTTAAGGAGCTGAAGGCAAAGGTTGATAAGTGTGAGGTTTGTAAGGGTGGACATGGCACTTTGGAGTACCCGTTGATGAATCAAGAGGTCGATTTTATTGCTGGTCAAAACAGGTTTCCAAATGCTTTTAATAGTAGCAACAATTCGAGTTGGAACACCTACAAAAACCCGAATCAGAATAATTCTACTTGGCGTCTGTCGGGCGCACCTCCCGAATTTCAAACTTCTTATAATCAAGGACAAGGTCAGTATTTTAATATTAATAATATCAATGGTACTAATGTTCAAAATAATGTGCAGGATTCGAATAGTGGAATTGGACGTTTGGAAGAGATGATGAAGCAAATCCTGGAGAGAGACCAAGCTACACAGAAGAAGTTCTCCGAGCATGACCTCCTTTTTAAGAATCAACAATCTGCTATTCTTGATATTCAAAGGACTGTTGGTGATATTGCTTGTCGTTTAGAAGAGAGGCCTCCGGGTCATTTTTGGCTATTCATCAGACTAATACAGCTACTCAATTGAAAGCCATCTCCACTCGTAGTGGTAGGGTTTTTGGTCCGGAGAGAGTTAGTAGAGAAGTTGAGAAAGATGGGGAATACGAGTTGGTGGATGAGGAGATAGAGATGGAGGTTCCGAGAAAAACACAAGGTACGCACCATTTATTAAGCCGCAAGTAGAGAAAAGCATCGAAAAGAAGCCGGTTGAAGTCCGGCCGCCACACATCATTGACCTTGCCTATGTCTCGTATCCTGCTCGTCTAAAACATCTAAAGTATAAGAAAGATTACGAGCATTTTCTCAATATATTTAGCCAATTGAATATCAATCTTCCGTTAATTAAAGTCCTCTAGTGCCTAAATATGTTAAGTTTTTGAAAGATCTTCTTAAAAGAAAGGATAAGTTGGTGGAGCTTTTGACTATTCCATTAAAAGGAGAGTGTTCTGCGGTGGTTCTTAATAAAGTACTGGAAAAATTACCCGACCCTGGCGTTTTTACCATTCCATGCGTTTTCGGAAGTGACACGACGTGTTAAGCATTGGCTGATCTAGGATCTAGCATAAACCTCATTCCATAATCTTTATATGAAAAGCTAGGCCTAGGAGAACTCACACCTACACGTATGACGTTGTCTTTAGCCGATCTCTCCGTTAAGTATCCGAGGGGTATCGTGGAGAATTTTCTCGTTAAGGATGATAATTTGGTTTTCCCCGCAGATTTTGTTGTTTTGGCTATGGAGGCCGACGAGAGAGTTCCTATCATTTTGGGTCGTCCGTTTTTACGTATTGCTAGGGCAATCATTGATGTGTTTGAAGGAAAGATCACTCTTAGAGCCGGCGATGATAGTGCTACTTATATGGCTAAATCCATGAGAGAACCAAGTGGTCAAGAAGGTCTTATTGATCCATGTCATCCAGTTTACTCGATAGAATCATTTATCTCGTGCATGGGTCCTCGTCTTGAAGATTCCCGTTCGGTGAGTATTAGTGTGAAAAAGGAGCTAGAGGTTTCTAGTTCTCGAGCAGTGGTGAAGTGTGTTAGAGAAAGAGGTGGTCAAAAGCGCAAGTTTGAGAAGTTTCATGGAGTTAGAAAGAAGAAAATTAAGGTTGACGAATGGTCGGATTGTGATTCGATATCTATGAGGGCATTGGAGTTTTACCGAGGTGGAGGAAGCTCCACTCGGTTTGCCACGTGATTCGCATAACATGGGTTCTTTTCCCCGCAGATTTTGTTGTTTAGGCTATGGAGGCCGACGAGAGAGTTCCTATCATTTTGGGTCGTCCGGTTTACGTACTGCTAGGGCAATCATTGATGTGTTTGAAGGAAAGATCACTCTTAGAGCCGGCGATGATAGTGCTACTTATATGGCTAAATCCATGAGACAACCAAGTGGTTAAGAAGGTCTTATTGATCCATGTCATCCAGTTTACTCGATAGAATCATTTATCTCGGGCATGGGTCCTCGTCTTGAAGATTCCCATTCGGTGAGTATTAGTGTGAAAAAGGAGCGAGAGGTTTCTAGTTCTCGAGTAATGGTGAAGTGTGTTTGAGAAAGAGGTGGTGGAAAGCGCAAGTTTGAGAAGGTTTGTGGAGTTAGAAAGAAGAAAAGTAAGGTTGACAAATGGTCGTATCGTGATTCGATATCTATGAGGGCATTGGAGTTTTACCAAGGTGTAGGAAGCTCCACTCGGTTCGCCACGTGATTCGCATAACATGGGTTCTTGAGTGAAAACTCAAGTGTAGAGTTTGTATTTTCTTTTAATTTTCTTTGAGTCACTAACAATAGTTTAGTAGTTTCTGTTTGCGTCGTTGAGTCGTTCCAAGGAACCATCACCATCACGAAGAGAGGATATGACGAGAATTCAAGAGATGCCTGGTAAGTTTTACACGTAAAAATGACATAAAATGGGCATAACAAATACTTGGTAATAGTCTGAAATTTTTCTAAGGGAAAAGGGGGCAAAAAACGAAAAAACTTTCTGTCAAGAACACCCGTCGCACCGCGCGACGGGCTACCCCTTTTCTGCGCGACACGAAGTGAAAATTCTGGCAAGAGGGCGCCGCGTAGCGCGGCGTCATGAAGACCCCAGGCCGCGCAGCGTGGCCACATGTACACAGACCCGAATTTTTTTTATTATCTATTATTTCTTGTTATTCTTAGTGTTTTCATTTAGGTGTGATTCCTTGTGTTTTAGTTTGGTATTTTGAGTCATGTTTTAAGGTCTAGTTGTTCGAGTCTTGTTGAAGTCATCGAGTCACTAACGTAGTTTTTTGTAGTTCTTTTTTTTGTTTTGTGTTTTTGAGTTTTGCTAGGTAAAAGAGAGATTGAATGAGGTAGAGAGACGATCACCGAGGAAGAATCTTATAAAAAAGAAAAGTGTGGGGATGGAGCAGCCAAGTCATATACTTTATGTTTTATTATTATTTGCTGCTAATTATTCATGTTTTATATATTTGTGAGTTGGTGAAATATTTTGAATGCATAATATCTATCAATTTGATAAGATATATTATTAGATATTTTGGTTTTATATTTGTCGTTTTCCTTCGTGTGAGAAAATGAGGAATTGTATGCTGAGCACGTTCGGAATTGGTGGGCATTCATGGAAGAAGACTTTGGCATCAAATTTCATGCGCATATCACCAGCTAAGTCTTTTCCATTATCTAGCTTATTAACATTTTATTTTGCTTTAGTTTTTTTTAAGTCTTTAGTTTTTTGTAGTCCGACTTTATTTTTATTTTATTTTTATTTTAAGTCGTCCTTATCCTTGCATTGAGAACAATGCAAAATTTAAGTGTGGAGATAGGATATTTGAGTCATAGTTTAAATTTAAATTAAAAAAAATTATAAAAAAATTGAAAAATGTTTTTTTTAAATGTCCCTTGAATTTAGTTTTTCGCGTTAATGTGGGAGATGATATTTATTGGAAATTGGCTTTTCAAACTACTAATAATATGAGATAATATAAAAGAAAACGCACTTAACTTGGGATGTGTCGGTAGGCTCAGCCTTGAGAATGAAAGGGAAATTTGATAAAATGGTTAAAACGGAAATCTCTTGTGGGTAAAGCGTTTTGTCCGTGGAATATAAGTAATGAAAGGTTGGGCCAACTCATGCCTCAATTTTTGGTATAAATAGTGAAAATGTTATATGTTTTAAGAAATATTAATACGTTATCATATGATGCTTGGGTAGGTTTAACCTTAGAGTATGCCGTTTAGCCTGTGATATAAATCTTAAACTGCTAGTTTTAGTGTTTTACACTTCATTGGCGTATGGTTTTATAACCTTAATTCTTGTATTGATGGGATGCCCCGGGTCCGGAGACCATGGGTCTGTATGCAAGCTATTCATTTGGATATTCACAATTCCTAAGTGGGGTTGTGGATATTTAAATAAAGCTAAAAAGAGCAAACCCTTATATGTCAATAAACCATGATCACTACGTACAAAAGTACAAATACACTACTGACTTGATCATCCACGCTGTTAGCCATGTATGGTCCCCTTTCTCGCGTCTCATTACCATTAAGAAACAGACCACAAGAGACACGCTACATGTAAGCCCTACAGATGACATTTTGCATGCGCACCTATGGTGATGGTTCGGGGTATTGCTTGATAACGGGGGTATGTCATGTTGTGGGGAACACTAGCTATTAATTAATTGTACCTTAATCGTATCTAATGGCTGCTTGGTAGACTTTGATGCTTAAGCTTAGGCGGATAACCAATACCCTTGATCGTCTTAACTATTCATGAAAAAAAATAGAGCAACAAAAGTTTTAAATCTGCTAATTTTGAGGTTTAAGTCAAGTTGGGGTGGTCTGGTCCGGTAAAAGCTGTAAATAAGTGGGTCTTAATTGTCTAAACCAATGAGTAATATTATTGTCGGATCTTATTTGTCACGGTAAAGATTAAGGCATGTGTTTAAGTGGACAACAATATCGGTGATCGTGGTTTTTGCGTTTTTCTGAGTTTTAAAAATTAACCTATATGTTTTTAAGATTTTATTTTCCGATTCTGATCCAACTACATAAACTTTTCAAGGGACGAAAAAAGAATAAGTGTGGGGATATTTGATATAATGCTAAATGCTTATGTTTCCCGTGTATATTTTATTTAATATTTTAATAGTTTCTGTTCGTTTTTAGTCGAGATTTGTATACTTCTAACACTTTTATGTTTCGTAGGTAATGGAAGTTGATCGTGTTCGAAAAGGGCGAAAAACGAGTTAAAAAGAGCCAAAACGGAGATTCGGAATGCGTCAGGAAGGAACCAGACAGAGAACCGGGCCGGTCTGACCGCCCCCCTGTGTGTGACGCGCCGCGCCGCGCGGCCAGGTACCTATACCCTGGTCTCGGGGCGCCTAGAGGCTGTTGTTGGATTTTTTTCGTTTTTATTACGTGTTGGGCCTGGTTTTCGGTATAAAAACATCTTTAACTTAAACCTGACAATACCCTGCTGCCACCAGACGAATTTGGAGTTTCTTGGAGCATACTTTTGAATCTTGTGGTGATTTTGAAGGCACGAGAACGGCCGGTGAAGAGCTTTACGTTCAAGATCGAAGACTACGGGTTTTATCGCCTTTAGTATTTCGTTTCTCATTATTTCACCATGTTTTCAGTTTTATTTGTTTTGTTTGATTTAGATTACATGATGCTAGGCGAAACCTCATAAACTACCTAGGTTGTGATGAATCTTTGTTCGGTTTGATTTTGATTGGGATTTTTGTTCGTTATAGATTATATGTTTTAAGAAAAGTGTTGAGTTTGAGTTAATTTATGCGTATGATTGCTTGGTTTTATTTACTTGGATTTATTGTTTCACATTACCCTTGGTTTGTTTCATAGGATAGGGTTTTGTTAGGTCATTTACTGTGTGTTCTTGACTAGTTTATGAGTGATATGCATTAAGATCATAGAAACAATAAAACTAATTAAATAGATAAAAGTGAGCTGCTAGCCTAGAAAGCTTTAAGGTGATAGGTTATTGATAGATCTTTGTTGGTCAGGATTGCTAGATTTAGTTATTCGTAAGGAGTCCGTCTAGGTTTGATTGCCAGCTTAGTCTATTAAGTCAATTTAGTATTCTTAACTATCTTTGATTTCCGCGCTGTAAGGTAGGATTTCGTCATAAACATACTTAGACATAAATTATTAAATAACCGTAAGGAAGTTTAATTCATAAACCTGGTGAGTCTTAAAACTTGTTAGAAATCTATAGGTGTCTTCTTGATGGTCAAGGGTCCTGTTCGGGTTTTCTGTCAAGGGTCTATTTTACGATCCCAGTTCCATAACTTAAATCTCCCATTTGATTGATTGCCGTAACATTGGGGATTCTAGCCTTGGTAGTTATTTTCATCATCTGAGTTAATCTAAGTGTTTTAATAGTTTATTATATTTTATTTAGTTAGGGTTAAGTTTATAATACTTAATTAATTAGGTTTTAAGTAATGATTATGTTTTATTATATTTAATCAATTAGGGTTAGGTTTAGTTAATTAATAATTAGTTTAAAAACCCCTTCAAACATTATTATTAAATAGTCATGTCTTGTAGTTGAGTCTAATTTGATAGTTTCGTAATTTAATGAGTCTCGTTGGTTCGATATCCGGACTTACTTAGCTGTACTAGAGTCGACCAGTGCACTTGCCGGTTAGTAGTTTAAGTTAAGTTTTAAGAGTCTAGAGTATTACTTAGTGTCTAGTTTAGCGTACTTTTAGTTAATAAATTATTTGACTACTTTTAGCACATCATTAATACACTTACCTTAAATGGTAAGTGTATGCTATGATGATTGATGCGATACTATGTATGAATGTTATGAATGAATGCTTGTTGTTGCGTGAACGATCTTCGGATATTGCACGTATCGTCAGGGAAAGTTATGTGTATTATGCCTAGTATGAAATATGTATGTATGAAAGCACGTAATGAAATGAATATGTACAAAATTATGATTATAATAGAAAGGTATGTAGGGTTTTGGGATGGATGGAATGCACGGTTAAAGAAGGGAACAAATGCTAAAAATATATGCGAATGTAGGGAACAAACCCTAATAATATCTGCGAATGTAGGGAATATACCCTAATAAAATCTGCGAATGTAGGGAACATACCCTAATAATATCTGCGAACGTTATAGGGCAGAATGCTCTTTAAAACATATGCGTATGAATGAAAGTATGAATGTAAGTGTGAAGGAAAGAATGAATGTATGTATGTGATCTAAGAATGAATAGAAGGATGAAATATATATCTTCGGATACGTATTTATGTAAGTATTTGTATGTAATGTATGTGGCCTGATTAACTAGAACTCAGTCAGCGTAGTTGACTTTTAGTATGCACGCAGGTGAATAGGTTGAGGAAGCTCGCTTGAATAAGTTCTCATGGCATTGGACAAAAGACACTGGTATCTTGAGGAAAAATGTTGCGATGTTATCATGATTTATGTTTTAACTTGAAAGACAAAATATATTTAACTGGGAAAAATTGAATGATTTTGTAATATATGTTCAAAGTTTATTTTTCCGTGAAAAGTTTTACTTAACAGTGATATTTAGAACTGTATTTATGAGTAAATTCAACATCCATGTAGGGCACTGGGATAGGGGCCTTACAAGTTGATATTAGAGCATAAGTTCGAGAGAATTATGCATCCTACATGCTTAGACTCAAACAGAGAAGGGGACATGAGTAAGAAAAGAAAGAAGATGCCAGTTCATGAATGCCATGTGTCGCTCAATCAAGCTATGTAAAAGTAAAGTACATGATTAATTTCATGTGTAATGTAAAGATGTGTAAGGAAGTTAGCTTAATTGCTAGATATAGGAGTATCTGATTATATGAAATGTTTGATTTTCTAACTGTTAAAAGTAAAATCCAGCACAAGTGGAATCACAAAGGGAAGTGTATAGGACCCGTAGAGTAACATGATAAGCTTATCACAGCCTGACTATCCTTGTACTAAATAGTTACTTGAGTGATAAAGTTTATGTTTCCTTATAGAATACAAATGGCTGGAGCAAGGAAAGTTGTTGGTCAAGGAGGTCGTACGGGACGTCGTGGTGGGCCACACATTACCCGGGAACCTTTGGTAGAGTCAGTTACACACATAAGGGAATAAGGAAGTGCAGCTAGACGGAATCCGAGCAACAATGAGGGGATCAACTTGATCATGCGGTTCAGGCCACCATTGCTCAAGTTGTAGCTGCTGCAGTGAAGAACCTGCAACCTGTAAAGTGTGCTGGAAGCCATGTGAGGACCACTGATAGGGCAGGGGATGACGGTAAGAAAGCTGATGATGGGGAAGGTGATTCTAGTGAAGTTCGATCGGTGAAAGTTGATGAGAGAAAGAGAGGCCGAGGTGGGTGTAACTATAAGTCGTTCAAAGGTTGCGACCCGTTGAATCTAACTGGTTTGGGGGATGCAATCGCTACCCTCCAATGGATAACCGCCATGGGCATGGTTATCAAAATTAGCGAGTGTTAGTGGGTTGTGCTACCCAGTCGTTCGGGATGAAGCTATGTACTGGTGGGAGTTTGTGGAGTAGAGGAAGAATCTAGAAGAGATTAAGGCGATGAGGGAGTGTTGTTATTCAATATGGGAAGCTCTTATGAACAAAGATCGTGGTAATGGTGACATGAGAAAATCAAAGATGAATTTGATCAAAAAGGAGTTTGATATATTCACCATGGTCAAAGGTGAAACAATGTCTCAAATGATTGAAAGATATTGTCATCTAGTGAACGATATGAAGAGATTAGGGATTAACAAAGAAGATTTTGAGTATACTGATAAGCTAGTTAATGCTTTGCCTGGTGATTGGGATACTTTTATCATGATTCAACAATCAAATCCAATAGCTTATGCAAGACTCACTTTGGCTCGATTCATTGAGAAACTGGAGGCACACGAACTTGAGTTGAGAAAGAAACAAAAAATGAAGAATCATCAACTATTCAAGACATTGGTTTGTATTTCAATTTTTCACAATCCGTGATTGCACCAAGTCAAAAGATTCAAACTGCATATGTGACTAATAGCAGTTTTGGTGGAAGTTCTTCTAAGTCTAGTCAACAAACCAATATACCCCATTTCACAAGTTCTTATGTTGGTACCAATGCTTCATCTATGTTCCTGAATAGTCATCAAAAACAACAAGTCCACCTTCTGATGTTGTACAATGCAATATTTATGTGAATAATAAAAACAACAATGGACTTGTTGTGGAGAGTGTTCAAGAGCACATGGCCCTTTTGGGTTATGTTTTGGAGTCATATGAATGCTTAATCGTTGGTCGTATTGGCAACTATAATATGAAAAAGGAAGATTATGATTAGATCAACCTAGAAGAGATGGAGATGCTGGACATCCATTGGTGCATGGCGAGTGTGGTTAGGAGGGTCAGAGGTTAGGGAAATCACTGGGAAAAGTTGTCTGGATGGAACTACTTCTAAGCTTGGTTTTGACAAATTGAAGGTCATATGCTTTAGATGCAAGGAAAAAATATATTTCAAGAGGGAGTGCACCAATCCTGAAGTTGGGGATTCAACTTCAAATCCGTTTGGCTGAGACTACAATCGAAAAGCATTTTATCATCAAAGCTCACCAACACAAGCTGAAAAGAAACAAGATGCCTCATCTTCAAAGGCTTGTCATGCTTAAATTGGTGAGGGGTTCAACTGGAATTCGGTGGTTCACAAAGCTAATGTGGCATAAATAGTTGGTGAATGTTCTAAAAAACAAGAGGACAAGATTGATGTAGAAATTGAAGATGTCACTGAAGAAAGGAATGATGCTGAAGAAGAAATTTCTACTAAGGAGTCTCCAAAAAGTTTTGAATCAATTCTCAATGAATTTTTTAAATTACTTTTGCCACCTGATGTCTATGAAAGTTTTGTAGGTTGGTTCAATGGCGAGGAAGTGCCACATGGGAAGGTAGATATTGGAAGTGATGATGAGCTAGAGGAGGAAACTAGTGAGACTGATGTTGCATTAAAGAGTGAATCCAGTGATAAATTTGAGATGATTGATCAAGAAGGAATTTCTGTTGATGTGATACTTCTATTCTTCAAGCTAACATGGCCGGTCAGGTAAAATTTTCTCCTGAAGAGATTAAACATATTTGTGAATCAAACGAAGAAAAGGTCTTTTTTATTAATTCGTTGATAACATATTTCAATTTGCTTAAAAATGATTATAACAAAATGTTTCTTGATTTTCAAAATGCGAAAGAGGCTTATGACAAGCTTCAAACGTGTGAGAAAAATTTGTGGAACAAAATTTTTCAAGATGAAGAAATGATTACTATGCTCACTCACACGGTTAAAGATAAGCAAATTTCCATTAATAGACATGTGGATGAAAAAGATGAACTAAAAAGAGAATTGGAATTGATTAAAATTAAAGTTAAACGTGTTGAAACAAATCTGACAAGTTATTCAGCTTCTAATTATGTTTTGGATCACATTGTTCTGAAAGAGATTTCAAAATAGCATGTTGTTCCGCCTCCAATTTGGAGTTCTTATGTTCCAAAAGAACTCGAAGGATTCTTCAAGGCGTTGAATGCGGTGTCTGATTCACCACAACATGATACTTATTGTGATGAACATGGTGTTCAGACTGTTCATAGTTCTGAGTGTGATAGTGAGGTTGGTAAGAAGACTGAGAAAACAAAACCCAAATCAAATTGTAAAACTGTTAGATATGACAATCAAAATTTAAAGATTTGCTAAGTTTTTATTATTAATGTAAGGGTATTGGTTTCAAAGAGAATAATCAAAAGTCTGAAAAACCACAAAATGGTTTTCAAAAGATTGTGTTTATGAAAGGTGAGAACCCTTAAGCACAAAAAGAGGTTATCTTTATAAGGAAAATATATGATGAGTTTTACAAACTCAAAGCTGAAAGAGAAAGCCAAGAGAATCATGGTCATCCTGTTAACAAATTTGTTGATAGGACAAAATGCTTTTGTTGCAATGAAGAAGGACACTTGTTCTATTCGTGTCCTAAAAGATTTTGTCAAGAAGATAAACATGTGGTGAACAAAAATCCCTATGTTAAATTTCATGTGGTTAAATCTACACCTCCACCAGTTAAGATTTCAAAGAGAGGTGTAGACAAAGAGGTTGCCAAAAAGTTTTTCAAAGTGGGTGAATCTTTGAATGCCAAGAAAAATGATAGTTTTTATCAAAAGAAAGGTTTTGTTGGTTAGAATTTGGTGGCAAAGGTTAAAAGTAATGAAAATGTTAATCCACCTAATGAACAAGTTCTTTATCCACCTGATAACCAAGTTCCTGAGTCGGTAACTGATCAAGTTTATGAAAAATCTGTTGAGTCTTTAAATGTTGATGTTAATCATCTTGATGAACAAGTTGTTTCATCAATTTCATTTTCTTCTGATAATTCATTTCTGATTTTGAATATGATGATTTAGAGGACGTTTTGAATGAAAAAATTGAAACAACCCAAGACCAAGAAGGCTTGGGTTTCCTTGTTTCACTGAACTGCTTATTTTTGTAGGGGCTCTTAAGATCCAATGATTCACGTTGTATAATGGATAGTGAAGCCTCTCGACACATGACTGGAACTCTCTATCTGCTGAAAAATGTTCAATCTATTCGAGGAGGGTATGTGGGATTTGTAGGAAATCAAGCAGGACAAATTGTTGGAGAAGGGACGTTAACAAATGGGAAAGTAATGTTTGAAAATGTTAACTACATCACTGAGTTGGAGAACAACTTACTGAGCATATCTCAAATTTGCGACATGTAAGGCCCCGTTACCGGTAGCCCTACTTTCGTGTTGGATTTACTCATAAACGCAGTTCTAAATATCAGAGTTAATTAAAACATTCGCGGAATATAAAAGCTTTCATAAAACATTTCATAACAAAACACGTCTTGTCTTAAAACATCATTTTGTCTTTCAAAATAAACGAAACATTAAACTTAAACGTCTTGAGTCTTCCGATGCCAGCCTCTTATTCAGTGCCACGTGTCTCCTCAAGCTAGCTGCCTCATCCTACTCACCTGCGTGCATACTAAAAGTCAGCTACGCTGAGTGAGTTCTAGTTAATCATACACTATACAATACACATAAACTTATATTCTTTCATTCATACTTTCATACTTTCATACTTTCTTTTGTATTAACTTACTTTCATATCTTACGTTATAAAGAGCATTACGCCCTACATTCCTCGAGTATTATTAGGGCTCGGTACCCTCCTTCCTCGAGTATTATTAGGGCTCGGTACCCTCCTTCCTCGAGTATTATTAGGGCTCGGTACCCTCTTTCCTCAAGTATTATTAGGGCTCGGTACCCTCTTTCCTCGAATATTAGTAGGGTTCGGTTCCCTAGTTCTCGAATATTAGTAGGGTTCGATTCCCTCTTCGTTACCATACAACCATACATCATACCTCGAGTATTATTAGGGCTCGGTACCCTTTTCGTAACCATACAACCATACAACCATCATTTCCTTCTTTTATTAACTTTATCACGTTCATACATATAAGCATACATATCATACCTACCTTATACATAGCGTTACAACCTGACAGTACTTGCAATATCCGAAGATCGTTCACGTACTAACAAGCAATCATTCATACATTTCACATCATTCATATAAGGCATACACTTATCACTTAGGATAAGTGTATTAACTAACATATAGAGTATGCACACAGCCCCGAAAACATAACACAGAAGTGGGGCTAGAAACTCACCTGAATCCTGTTACGCTCTCCGTTAATAGTTATTCCCTTCTTGAGCTGTGCACGGCTAACTGTATAATATTTACACGTATCAATTAACTATCACTACTCATATCATCTTTCTAGTCTTAACTACTACCCACAACGAACGGGGGTCCGGGGGCAGCGCCCCTAGCAGCGGGGTCTAGGGGCGGCAGCCCCTAGCAGGGTCCAAGGGGCAGAGCCCCTGGCTGGGTCGAGCTGCCAGGTCAGCTTGGAAAAATTTTATTTACATTAACTGTCTTAACACATTTTCCATTAGGTTTTTAATTTATTTTCTAAGCGAACTTAACTTTAGGCGAAGTTAAACCTTAAGCGAACTTAGCTTTAGGCGAAGTTATCAGTTAGGCGAACTTGGCTTTAGGCGAAGTTACCAGCTAGGCGAACTTGGCCTTAGGCGAAGTTATTAATTAGGCGAACTTGGCCTTAGGCGAAGTTATCAATTAGGCGAACTTGGCCTTAGGCGAAGTTATCAATTAGGCGAACTTGGCCTTAGGCGAAGTTACCAGTTAGGCGAACTTGTCCGTAGGCGAAGTTAAGCTTTGAAGGTGAAGTTAAGCTTTTGCAGGCGAAGTTATCAGTTTGTAGGCGAAGTTGCCCAGTTCGCAGGCGAAGTTGCCCAGTTCAGCTACGGGTTTGGTTTTTATCAAGCATTTTGGCGATTTTAATACCCTTGTTATGGTTCGACATCACCCACTAACATTCCCTAACCATTTTCGGTCGTATATATATCCCGTATATTCTATAAAGCTTGGATCTTTAAGCTTAAGGACATTCAAAAGGCTAAACGTTCAATAAAACGTAAACTTTAATGGTCAAGAACATACCTTTTATACGTTCGGTGTGGTCGCGGTTTGCTTGGTTATCTCGTATATAGAAGATCTAATAATGGTTGGCTCGATTTTGGTCTTGGACGTCTCTCTCTCTCTCGGCCGAAATATGGTGTGTGTGTGTGTTTGGAGTGTGTTAGAGAATAAGATGGAAATGAAATGAGGGTTTAGGGTTTTAGCTTGGTTTAGGGGATATTTATATCCCTTAAAGCCCATGGACCTAAGGCCCATTCTCATTTAACCCATCTCAATTAATCTAAGTCCATGATCCGTTCTTTACTCAATATTAATTAATTAATAACGCGAAATCACTAAACGTAACTTTCTTTATTAAACATTATAAATTTTAGGATGTTACACGACAAAGGCTTTTCAACTCATTTCACAAATCAAGATTGTTTGATACTCAAGCCTGGGTATAATATTCCAGAAGAGTTGATATTGATGAAAGCACCAAGAGAAAATGATCTTTACGTGATTAATATGAACGTTGCTTCATCGACACAAGGCACTGTTCTGTGTTTTTTAACCAAATCATCTGAAAAAGAATCTGTGATATGGCATCGTCGCATGGGTCACATTAACGTTCGGAAAAGAACTTTCTTGTTCACAATCGTTTGGTTGAAGGAGTGAATCTTAAAGGTTTTAATTTAAGTTCAGAATGTTTGAATTGCAAGAAAGGGTTAGCAAAAGAAAAAGTCACATCCGACAAAAGCTGTCAATACAATTAGCTTACCGTTTAAGAGAGTTCATATGGATTTATTTGGGTATGTTAATGTTAAAAGTATCACTGGAGAATTGTACTGCTTGGTGGTCACTGGTGATTATTCACGTTTCTCATGGGTAATGTTTCTTGAATCGAAGGATGAAACGTTTGACAACTTGATGATTCTGTTCAAAAAGCTTGAAATGTTATATAACATGCCAATCCGAAGGATTAGAACCGGCAATGGTACTGAGTTCAGAAACAACCGTATGCTTCAATACTGTAATGACCGGGGTATTCTTCGTGACTTTAGCGCTCCTTATACACCACAACAAAATGGTGTGGCTGAACAAAATAATCGTACTCTGATTGAAACAGCTAGGGCGATGTTGGCAGATTCGAAGCTACCTGTGAGTTTCTGGTCCAAAGTTGTTGCCTCAGCTTGTTACACTTTTAACCGTGTCCTGACAGTAAAAGAAGTATGGCAAAACCTGTTTTGAGCCACTTAATAGACGTAAGCCTACTTTGAAGTGGCTTGACCCGTTCGGATCCCAATGCACTGTTCCGGATCCTGATGGTAAATTCGGTGCAAAGTCTGTGGAAGGTTTCTTCGTGGGTTATGCTAGTCCTTTAAGAAGAGTATTTTTACCTAGCAATAACCGTATTGTGCAAGTACAACATGTGGACTGTCAAAGGTATGCAACTCCAATTCAACGAAAAGGTGATTCACAGATATTTGACTACGATAGTTTGTGGAGCTGTTTCTCAATTCCCGAAGAAGAAATTTCTGATGAAATGGCCACACTGTTATTTCAACAATATTCTGGAGAAGTTTATCAAGAAAATGTTGAACAAGAAGTTCCAATCATTAATGAAGATCCGATTCTTGATGATGATGTTCATGTGGATGATACTCCGAAAACACCTTCTTTTGACGATGGTGGTGAAAATTATACTAATGTGATTGAGTTGTTGATTCAATTGACATCTGATCCGGATGCTACTAATTCTGTGATTTCTGATTCGGTGCATTCTGATGAAAACGTCACGAATCTTCCGAATGATGTGATAAGTCCTGATGAAGTTATGCCTCGAACTTTATCATATCATCTGGAAGATAATATCATTGGAGATCTTAATTATGGTGTTCATACTTGAAGCCAAATTGATCAAGGCCTGAGTTGTTACTATTCTCAAGTTGCTCCTCTTCAGAATCGATTCTCATTAAAATGTTTCATTTCTCGAATTGAACCGAAGACATACAAACAAGCTTTGACTGAAGAGAGTTGGGTTAATGAAATGCAAGAGGAATTATTGAAATTTGAAAAACTTGGGGTATGGAAGCTTGTTAATCTACCAGATAACAAACGATGCATTAATAGCAAGTGGGTTTTCAAGTGCAAAAGGGACTAAAGTGGTATAATTGTCAAAAACAAAGCTAGATTCGTGGTTCTGGCTATAATCAAAGAGAAGGAATTGATTTGAACGAAGTCTATGTTCCGTTGCTAGACTTGAAGCAATTAGAATTTTCTTAGTCTTTGCATCTTGGAAGGGATTCAAGGTCTACCAGTTGGATGTTAAGTCTGCTTTCTTAAACGGTAAATTGGGTTAAGAAGTCTTTGTTGGACAACCACCGTGGTTTGTCGATCTGATTCACAAAGACATAGTGTACCTGCTCGACAAAGCTCTTTATGGTCTACACCAAGCCCCGAGAGCTTGGTATGACACATTGTATCAACATCTGTTAGACAATAACTTTGTTCATGGCACCGTTGATTGTACACTTTTCACTAAGGAAGTGGATGGTCATCTACTGATAGTCCAGGTCTATGTGGATGATATCATTTTTTGGTCAACTAATGATGTTTTGTGCAAAGATTTTGAGGAGTTTATGAAGTTGAATTTCTAAATGAGCGCTATGGGAGAGTTGAATTTTTTCTTAGGACTGCATGTCGAACAAGAGTCTGATGGGACCTTTATTGACCAAACCATATATGTTAGTGATATCCTTGAAAAGTTCAACATGGCAGACTCATCGCCGAGTAGCACTCCTATACCGGTTAATCATGTAATTGGTCTTGATCCCACTGGGGAGAAGGTCGATGAAACACATTACCGTTCTATGATTGGTTCCCTCATGTATCTTACCGCTTCTAGGTCAGACATCATGTATCCGACCTGTCTTTATGCCCGATATCAATCCAATCCAAGGGTCTCTCAGCTAATGTTGGTGAAGCGGATACTTCGGTATCTTAAGGGGAATACAAGGGTCGGTTTTTGGTATCCTCGAGACGATGTATTTGAGCTGAGAGCATATTCTGATTCTGACTATAATGGATGCAAGCTGAACACTAAATCTACCACCGCTGGCTATTAATTCTTTGGTAGTAGGTTGTTGACAAGGCAGTGTAAGAAGCAGGCAACTGTGTCGCTATCCATGTGTGAAACTGAATATGTAGCTGCTTCTAACTGCTGTTCCCAGGTTTTGTGGATACAACAACAAATGCGCGACTACGGTTTGAATTTTTTAACTACTCCTATCTTGTAGATAATACTGCTGCCATATCCATAACTATAACCCGGTTAGTCACTCGAAAACAAAACATATTGACATACGGTATCACTTAATCAGTGATTGTTACGAGAAGAAGTTGATCACCGTAGATAAAATTTGCACCAATGAGCAAAAAAGCTTATCTTTTTAGTAAAGCTTTCGATAATAACAGATTTTTGTATTAGTTGGGGCTTATTGGTATAAAGTCTATGGGCGTTGGGAAAGTGAGTGATACCGAGGTTATGAATTCCGACCTCTGCGTAACCGTTCACCGAGTCAAATTTTATTTGTAAATAGTTTTCTTTAAATGGTTTTTTAGGGGGAGAAATAGGTTTGGGCAAAATACAAAATGATTGTGATTTCAGTTTGTATAGAGAAAAACAAAAACATTCAAATATATAACCTCTGGCTGAAACTTATGTCAGTTACTCATATTTAAAGGACATATACTTGTATATGTTTGGTCCTGATATTTACTTGTAGATATTCAAGAGAGCCATTTACCTGAGAATGGAAAGTAACCGGGGCGTTTGGTAAAAATTTCAAAAACATTGAAAAATGTGAAAAATACAAAAACACTAGAAAATTGCTCCTCAAAATGAGTTTTAAAGCATAAAAGGAAAATGATAGTACATTGATTGTCTTGTTCCAAATCCGGTAAATTGAAGAATAAAATTCAATTGCTTAATGTTCGGTGTATGGATAGGCTTTTGAACAAACAAGTAAGGAATAAGTGATATAAACATAAATTGCCATGTTGAAAGTCTTGGTAATCAAGACAGAAATGTAATAGCCTGTCATACTCAAGCCTTATGTTTTAGTAGATCGCAAAAGTTAAAGTGTTAATAAAGTGTTTTAAGCGTCTGGTACATGGTCTACACTTCAATTGTGTATGGTTTTATGACCTTCACTCCTGTATTGATGGTATGCATTAGGTTTCTGGAGCCATGAGGTCTTCATGCGGTTTTCATCTGGGTATTCGAAAGAATATTTCAAATACTGCTCAAGCGAGCGAACCGTTAATAATTCATTAAACTTGATCGCTATGTACAGAAATATAAAATTACACTACTGACTTGATAAAAAATATTAGCCATACATTTTTCCTCCTTTGCGCGCGTCTTAATACCATTAAGAAACGGACCCAAGGGGAATACGATGTATGTAGACGACAAATGAAATCGTGCATACTCATCCTTGGCAAAGGAAGCTTGGTGTGTTTCTTGATAACGGGGGTATGCCTTGTTGTGGAAAGCCATTGCTATGATTGCAAAAGGTTAAAATTTTTAAAAGTTTTGATCTGCTGGTTCTAAGGTTTAAGTCAAATTGGGGTGATATGGTAAAAATCAAAATAAGCCTAAATCAAGATTAGAAACTGATCATGTTCTGATATTATGTGCTTAATTGAATCTTAATCATATCACTGATGTCTCTAATCTTTTTTTACAAAAGTTTAAGTGGACAACAATATCCATAACCGACTTAACATCAGAAATAATAAAACTGAAAGCTGTGATGGAAGAACCGATTAATCAATATGATTCCTTGCTCAACTCACAAATATATGTGTTTCATTTTATTTGTTACTTGTTCTTAGTTTGATAAATTTCGTCTTACAACTTTTCTTTCTCTAAACCAAAAAGAATTTGTATTTCTGAATTATTTTCGACTTTGGTGAAAGGAGATTCGGGTCTGGATATCCAGGAATCGGAATCGAGAGTTTGTTTTCTGACAAAATTATTCAAAATTGGTATCTAAATGTTTTAATGAATTAATTGAGGTCATTAACTTGGACTTGGTTAAATTCTAGAATTTTAATTGGTATCACAATTGGTTTCGAAGCCTAGGGCTCGTGTTTACTTCTTGATCAAACACATTTTCATTCAAAATAGGTTCAAATATTTCTAGGATTCTTCAAGGTCATTAGTTTGGACTTGATCTGAATAGTATGTGTGAAAGTTGTTTGAATTAAATGGTTTAAATCAAAAGGTCAAAATTTGAGGAACTTATACGAGCGTATAAGTTATTGTCTTTTACAGGCGTATAAGTGGGTGAAATAAAAGGAAGTTATAAAGTTGAGACTCTTTATTGTTCAAACACATAAATTTTGAGACTTACATGCTGGTTTATTGTTCACTTCGTTTGTCCGTATACCTGTGTGCTTTTGTTTGTTCATTGCACTTGTGGTTGATTGGCACACTGTGAGTATCTTCAAAGGTATAATTTCATGCTGATTTGAAGGATCTGAGAAGGGTTTTTAGCGATGAACAGTGTTTTCACTAATTTGGTTTCAATTGGACTTAATATGATCTTAATCCATAGGGGGTTTGGTTTGATTGTGATTCTCGATGTGTTTCCGAACATGTTTGCCCATAAAACCTTGTTCATTGCTGTCTGTTTTGTTCAATTGTGATTTGACCTAGATTTATCTGATGAACATATAAGGTTAATGAACTTATACGCCGTATAAGTTCTTGTAACTTATAAGGCATATAAGATCAACATTCTTATCCGTTCATATCCTTAGACCATTTATATGTTTATACGTTTGATAGACATATACGGTTGATAGTCTTATACGCTGGAACTTACACGTCAATGTATCCTATACGTGTGAATCTTATATGTTTAGACCTTATATGGAAACCGAACCGTTTACACTGAAATATAATATTGATAGAATGTTCTAGTGGGGTTACTATAGTCACGTATTTCAATGCTGACTAACAAACTGGTTGTTCAGTATTAATAAGATTGTCTTAACTTCTTTTTTACTTAATAACACCTGCACATTTTTTTGTTCATATCTGTTTATTCATATTTCTCTCTGGGTATTAACTATCAAGGTAAGTCTGTTGGTTTTTACATTGCATGTGTCTGATAGTCTGGAACTGAGTGTTTGTAAGTTGGATTAATTGAATAAACAGTTTGAAGCATCAGTGTGTATCCATTATTTTGTGTGTTAACTATGTTGTTTTTGTTGTTGCAGATGAAGATTGCTGATGCAGAGGAAGATGACATGGAAGATGGTAGAGTGTTGATTTGGTCATGAATTTACAAGGAAAGGACGAAAGGAAGATCACAAGATTTCAGTTCAAGTCTAATATCTGCAAGTTGGTGGATTATCTCCCATAATATCATATGTCCGAATCTCGGATAGATGATATGAATCTATGATGGTGTTTCCATAACAATTTTATGCACCATCATTATCATAGATTCGACCGAGGTCGACAAACCGGATCTTCGGGTGCCTGGGGTGCTGCCAAAACATCCATGGGTAACTTGATAGATCCAAATTTTCAAGTTGATTCGACCGAAGCCTACAATACCATTAGTTAGGCTAAATCAAGTTTATAAATTGTGTTTGTAATTTAGATCTAGCATTATCCAAGGGGTAGTTTGTTAGAGCATTTTTTTCTAATGCTAGGCCTAGGGGCTTAATGTGTCATTTGTATTTTGTAAAGGGCTATACTGTCAATAGAAGAAAGTATGTGAAGTGAAACGTATAAGTAAGGGGACGTATAAGCTTATAACGCCCGTATAAGCTTATACGGAGCCTGATCTTATACGTTGGTACTGTTCATCTATATATAGGACTTTTCATGTTTAGATTCATATCAGTTGTAACAGTTGTGATTCAGTCTAACCTTTAATTGTGAAATCAATATACTGAGTATTAAGAGTGTTTGTGTTGTAATTGATTTATGATATATTTATGCTATATCATATCGTATAGTAAATATAATCGTTTCGGTCCTAATCATTACAGTTCTATGTACATGATGTTTAGCATGATGAGGATCATGTTCATACAATATTAGTATTTGGGTATAAATAGCCTTGTTATCATTAACAACTAGGAACCCTTGTCAACGCATCCCGAGAAGCTTGATCGCATTTAACTTTATATCTAATACCGTCTAATTTTCGCTTGTTCTACTTTATAAGGTGAGTAGTCACTGCCCTCTTTCTACAACTTTTAAACCTTTTGGGGGACTTATGCATGCCTACTATCAGTGGCGGACCCAGGATTTTCATCCAATGTGGTCCCTTTTTTCGGTGTACATTTTTCACTACCCAACATTAGAATTTTTGAGGCAGTCGCCATTACGGTCGCTTGAGGCGAGTATTGTTTATAGAATATAAAGACTCAAACTTTGTTTCTAACTTATCTAAGTTTTTCTTAAATTGTTTGTTGATTTCTATAACATTATATTTGAATAATTCCTTTTAAACCAAATAAAACCTTAAGTTTAAATTACAATTTAATAAAAAACACATAAAAGAATTGCTTTTGAACCAAATAAAACCCTATGTTTTAATTAGAATTTAGAAATACTCACAAAAATGTAGAAAAACGCAAATAAGCTTTGCTTTTAAACCAAATAAGAAACTATGTTTAATTAAAAATTAGAAAAACAAAATAAAAAAGTTGAAGCCACCCTTAAAAACACTATGTTTCAGTTAAAAATTAGAAAAACAAAATAAAATTGTTGAAACAACCCTTAGTGAGACTTGAACTTGTGACCATTTGGTTGGAAAATAAAGGATATACCACTACACTAGAGAAAGCTTTGATACAATGGGTTCCACTTAAGTATTTTTATGGGGTCCTTCAAAAAATTAACCTATCATCTCTACTAAATTTTAAAAAAGATTGGTGTCCTGGGACGCCGATCCCACTAACGTGGGTCCACCCCTGCCAACGATTAATCATTTAAATAATATATTATACTATCAAATGCAAACTGTTAATATTTGTGTGGTGTATCAATTAAATGACTACTTGCAATTTGTTCATGTGTTTATTTATCGCATTCGGAGAGTTCCATCATTATAATCACATCATGTCGTAGTGGCCGAAATCCGTTCGCATGAAAATGGTTTCACCGACAACTCAACTATTCTATCATGGTAACCAATGCCCGAATCACATGGCAATGGTTTAGCCCACACATCATTATTTTTTGCAAGGTTTACATGCTTTGATTTGATTGTCTATGCACATGAATAACAGTTTTGCAATTTATGTATATATTATTATATTGTAATAAAAAACTGGTGATTTTCTCACTCAACCTCGTGTTGAAAAAAATATATATTTTATATGCATTTGCAGGTATTCAGGTTGGACTGTTTATCAAGATGAGATCACTTAGAGATGAGTTTTAGGATATAACACTTATTCAATAATAATCTGATCATGTTTTGTAATTTCTTTATACTAGATGTACTTAAATGTAAATTGTTTATTTAAATTAATTGATTAGATATTGTCACTTTATAATTTCATGATAGTACCTTGTAAGATGTGAACAGTCAGTTCGCGCCCCGTCATTTCTGCTTTAGGTTGGGGTGTTACATTACAGTAGGAGCTCATCATATCTCAAAAATAATAGGTGGACCTACAAAACTCAACCGTCCACTTATCCCTGTATTTTGGGGATTTGAAATTCAAACCCCCTTCATGTAATTCCTCAAGAATCGTTATTTGTAACTTCTCCATATTTTTCGCCTTTAACCATTCGGATCTTCTAGTGCCCTCCGATGGTTTTTTCTTCCTTTTATCCATCTTTAAAAGGTACGATCCTTTATTTTTTCAATCTATTTTTTATTATGGGTTCTAAAGCGGTCATGGCTACCCAATATTCCAAACTTTACAAGGCAGAGCTTGATCTCTTTTGCTTGGAGTTCGGAATCGGTCCTAATTTTGAGCAAAAATTACCCAAACCTTCAACCCCTGTTACTAGTTGTCCTTCTGACATGGTTGCACTATACCCATTATTTTGGAAAGTTCTTTCGCAATGTTTTGGAGTATCATAGCCTCTGCCTTGACCAATTGGTTCCCTTTGACATCACTAGGATCTTGCATTTTAAAATTGTTTATCGTTCCCTTGGTTATGAGCCTACCTTGTTGATGTATCGTAAGTTCTTTCAACTTTCCATGATATAAAGTTGGTTCACCGTTGAGAAGACTCGTTGTGAATCTGGGAATATTTCAAGCACAGTTAGTCTTACCTCTTCCTAGAAGGATAAGTTTTTTTATGTGTCAGCCTCAATTTTACCCCCCCCCCCCTGTTTGACGAAAACATGAACTCACTTTAAACCATCCTGATCTTAAAGTTGAGGACCTTGATGTTGTTTTTATGAAGAAGCTTTAAGTTATTTCCTTCAAGCTTCGAACTTTCCTTGAAGAGTTTCTTGTTTAATTGGGCCTTAGTACCAAGTGGCCTAGCCCTCACATTGAGCCCAAAATCTTGGGTGATGGGAAGGGTATCTCATTTTTATTTCTTCTTTTTTCCTTCTTGATTCTTCCCGACCTTAACTTTATTTGTTTTGTAGAAATGAATGCTTTGAAATATATGGATCTTGAAGATCTTTCTTCTGATACTTTCGTGGATGTTGAGCTTGCTGTTGCTCGCCCTAAAGTTGTTAAGTGAACCAATGATATAATGATAAATATATGCTTCCCTTATATATTTTATTTAATGTATCGTAAGTTCTTTCAACTTTCCATGATATAAAGTTGGTTCACCGTTGAGAAGACTCGTTGTGAATATGGGAATATTTCAAGCACAGTTAGTCTTACCTCTTCCTAGAAGGATAAGTTTTTTTATGTGTCAGCCTCAATTTTACACCCCCCCTGTTTGACGAAAACATGAACTCACTTTAAACCATCCTGATCTTAAAGTTGAGGACCTTGATGTTGTTTTTATGAAGAAGCTTTAAGTAATGTCCTTCAAGGTTCGAACTTTCCTTGAAGAGTTTCTTGTGTAGTTGGGCCTTAGTACCAAGTGGCCTAGCCCTCACACTGAGCCCAAAATCTTGGGTGATGGGAAGGGTATCTCATTTTTATTACTTCTTTTTTCCTTCTTGATTCTTCCTGACCTTAACTTTATTTGTTTTGTAGAAATGAATTCTTTGAAATATATGGATCTTGAAGATCTTTCTTCTGATACTTTCGTGGATGTTGAGCTTGCTGTTGCTCGCCCTAAAGTTGTTAAGTGAACCAATGATATAATGATAAATATATATGCTTCCCTTGTATATTTTATTTAATATTTAAGTAGTTTTATTCGTTTTTAGTTAGCATTTGTATACTACTAACTTATTGTGTTTTGTAGATTCCGGAATTTGATCATGGTAAAAAAAAGGGCGAAAAACGAGTCAAAATAGCAATTACGAGAAGCCGGAACGCATCAGGAAATGAACCGGAAGGAAGACCTGTTGGACGGCCCCCTCCCCCCTAATATTGCACACAACGTCGTGCGACCAGGGGGCTAGAAATGGACACGCGGTGTCAAGACCCAAGTATTCCAGAAAGTTTCCGATTTTTGTCAGTTTAAGGCCCAGCTCAGTATAAATAAATCCTTAACTTCAACCTGAAAAATACCCTATGAACCAGAGCCGAATTTGGATTTTCTTGGAGCTTTGGATTGCAACATTTGGCGGTTTTGAAGGCAAGGAATCACCCTATGAAGCGCTACTTGTTCAAGAACACATACTATGGGTTTTAGCGCCTTTAATATTTCGTTTCTACGGTTTTTCACCATGATTTCTTTTATCATTGTTTTGTTTGATTTTAAGATGCCAGGCTAAACTTAATAGACTACCTAGACTTATGATGAACTATCGTTGATATTTGGCGGTTTTGAAGGCAAGGAATCATCCTGTGAATCATTACTTGTTCAAGAACGCAAACTATGGTTTTTATCGCCTTTAATCTTTCGTTTCTATTGTTTTTCACCATGATTTCTTTTATCATTGTTTCTTTGATTTTAAGTTGCTAGGCTAAACTTAATAGACTACCTAGACTTATGATGAAGCATCGTTGATGTTTTTATTTTAGTTGGATTGTTTTTTTCGTTATGGTTTTATGATTTAGTAAACAATTTGATTTTACTTGATTGATGCGTTTGTGCACTTGGTTTTGGTTGTTCTAGTTTTATTATTCCACATAATCCTTAGTGATTGTTTCATATGCTAGGATTTTGTTAGGTCATTTATTGTGTGTTCTTGACTAGTTTATGATTGAATTTGAATAAGATCATTGGAATAATATTATTAGTCAAACGAATAAAAGTGTGCTGCTAACCTAGAAAGCTGTAAGATGATAGGTTATTTTTAGATCTTTGTTGATTAAGATTGCTAGATTTAGTTCTTCGTAAAGAGTTCATCTAGGTTTGATTAATTAACCTTGTCTAGCGAGTCAATTGAGTTTATTAAATTACCTTTGATTTCCGAGCTGTAATGTAGGATTTCACTATAAAGGTACTCTTTCATAAATTAATTAGATAACCGTAAGGGAGTTTAATTTATAAACTGGCGTGTCTTAAAACTTGTTAGAAACCCATACGTGTCTTCTTTAAAAGGGTCAGGGGTCCTGTTCGGGTTTTCTTTTAAGTGTCTATTTTACGATCCTAGTTTTATAACTATTATTTTCCAACTATTTGATAACTGAAAAATTGGGGATTCTAGCCTAGGTGTTTTATCATTATCATCTGAATCAATCAAACTTGCTTGTCTTGTGTTTCGTTAATTGTCTTTTATTAATTAGTTTATTTTTTTAGATTAATATAATATAGTTTAACCCCCCCCCTCTAAATAATATTAATAAATAGTCGTGTCAGTAAGTCGAGTCTAACTTGCTAGTTACGTAATTTAAAGAGTCTCGTGAGTTCGATATCCAAAGTTACTTAGCTGTACTAGAGTCGACCAGTACACTTGCCGGTTAGTAGTTTAAGTTAAGTTTAAGTGTCTAGAGTATTACTTAGTGTCTAGATTAGCGTGTTTTTATTTAACTACTTTTAGCACATCAAGTTTTTGGCTGCTGGGGACTCTTTGTGATTGCGTTCATTAGCTTTGATTAGACTTACTTGCTACATACTTTCTTTTTGTTTTCTTTTTGTTATTGAGTCGTAGGAGTCTTGTAAATACGTAATAGTTGTATAGATCTAATCAATATTGATAATAGGATTAGATCTAATACCTTAGGATCTAGCTTATAATATGATATTAAATATATATGTATGTATTAGTAATTGTTATATGTATATTAGTATTACTTTAGTGAAGATTTGAGTGAGAGAGAATTCCAGCAGAGGTTCAATATAACTAAAACTCAAAACTTAAATTATGAGGGTATGAACAACCCTTAAATTGATGATGTATTCCAATTCGTTACACATCCCGTTCGTTATAATTAAAACTCAAAGCTCCAGCTCGTTAACTTACAAGACACTAAAGGAAAACATAACGAATCACCTGATTCGCTATGTCCCCATTCATCAACATTCCATGACGAATGGGAATAAACATAACGAATTACAGTCCATTTGTTAAACATCCTTAACACATGGACCTTACATATAATGAACTGCCTAATTTGTTAAACATCCTTAACGAATTAGCCTATACATTAACGAACTAACTTAATTTCCATAAATAACCATACATTATAATAATCATAAATTACAAACGATAAATTACAAAGACTCAAGACGAAAAAACCGTGCACTAACAAACACCCCCTCGTTTTGAGCTCTTTGTCTTTAAATTACTTGAAGCGCTTTGCCTGCCAATCATGAAAACAATGAATCCCGAACTCGTGACGTACACGTACGACACGCTGGAACTGCATAGCTCGGTTGTAGTCTTCCTGGCTCTATATCAAAATCTTGTTCTTGAACAGCACGTCATTGTCTGTTTCGGATAAGTTAACGAGCCACATCGGGTCGATAACTCTAATAAAACTATTCTTCAAGCCTTTACCCTGTACAATGACGGCCTCACCGGTACGGTTATCATAGTACCAATGATTAAAAGGTATGTGAAGACCCTGTGGAAATGTCTTCACCGATACATATTTCATCGTCTTCGGTGGTTTTACCTTAAGCGTGAGATTCCTTCATCCCGTACGAGGATCAATCTTGTCAATACGTTTACAGATAGGAATCTGTGGCTTAAATAATTTAAAACCGCGGTTTACTTTAAAAAAGAAAATGTTGGTGAAACCATTTTTCTTAACGATTTCCACCGCGATTAATGAAAGGTCGACTCGCGAGGGTACGAACATCCCAACACGGTGATTAGAGAACATCAGTTTTAATCTGGTAATATTGAACACCGTTCTCCCATTTGACGATACAGACCTTTAACTCAGAATCATAAAGCCAGGAGACGATATCATATTTCACAGTCGACACGACTTTAAAGGTTGTCTTTTGATTAGCTTTAGCATATGCGATAGCATCCAGCTTTCGTTCTTCATTCACATACATATACGCCTTGATAATTTTATGTGCCCGTTTGCACCGATAATTGAACCAACCCAGAATATCAGCCTCATTCCGATCAGCGTCACGTTCCGACATCTTGGCTTTATCCTTTGAAACCTTCTCCAAATGATCTTCATCAGCTTTGACATTTTCTTTAGTAAAGGTAGTAACACCCTGATCAACATTGGATCGCTGATAAAGATCGGGGTATTTCTCTGTTCTCACATCTTCAACCTCAATCTCCTCGTCTTCATAAATAAATGACGGATTCCCCTGTGGAATAGTCGTGTCAAATAACACTTCCTTATCGTTTACCACCTTCACGTACTCCTCGGCTTCCAAGGTGTCCAGTTCCTCATCATTAAGTCCTAACAGTAATGCAATATGTTTACGCGTTAGGGACTGATCAACAAACTGACCTTCCTCAATCTCATCAATGTTTGCAGCGCTCATCACTACGCGTTTCTCAAAATCCGTGAACATAATGGTGTTGGCCTTGACCGACTCAATTGGTTGAACCTCTGTCACGTCATGATGAACCACCAGTTGTTTATCGTTTCCTTCACCGCCGCTTGTACCAGCATAAGAGGATGAGCCGTGAGCTTGTTTTGGCTCACTACCTCCAGCACCTGAAGTGTCAGGATCATCATCATCATTCTTCAGGTTTTTTCAGTTCATCATCTTTGCACGTAAGATGAATAATAAGATCCTCGTGTTCCTTTATCTTCACCCCCTAAGCCGTGACAATCACACGAAGCTCCTTCGTCTCTTTTTGGCAATAAGAGACAAACCCCATCATACACCTTTGATAAATTAACATTTTCTCTTGAGCTTGACGATCGGCCGCCATTAGATTCTCATATAGATGAATCAAACTCAAGAGCATGCTCATTTGATTTTCTGGGGGCAAAGCATAAAATGACTGAGGTACCGGCTGCACGGGACCTCGAGGACGACTAATCCTCATAAATGAGACGTCCATGGGAAGAGTCGGCATCATGGTCGGTGTTGGAGGAACCATCGAAGTAGCAGCAGTAGGCCTATGTATCGAAGATAAAACAAATTGAGGAATCATACCAAGCCTTGGATCAGACGTAAGCGTAGACATCAATGTGAATTCCGGGGTGCTGGTAGTAAGAGGCACCGCCAAGTTTTGAAGAGCGGACGACCTAGGCTCACGTGGACCTATTTCCACCCTAGATCCATGAACCACACAACGCTTGGGCGGTTGATCAGACGCAAGTTCCTTTGCTCTTACGTTTTCGTTGTGTAGCAGATGAACTTGCAGCCACAACGTCAACACGTTGTTGGTCACCTCCTTGATCACCATCACCACCATCATCTCCATCGTCACCACCTTCGTTTCCACCTGTACTCTCTTCACGTTCAGAATCCGAATCATCGTGGATACAACGATCATTAGAAGGACATACATACGCCGGATTCGAGATATGACCAATCAAACGTTTGGTCCTCGACGTCTCCTGTCGATACTGCTTCATCCTTTTTAACTTATCAGTAGTCAAATGATCCAACTTCAGCACGTCGTTGCGAAGCGTCGAGTCAATCTCCAAATAAGGAAGAAGATCCTGAATGATCAGCTGAATAAACCGTGGATACACAAGGAATTTATTGCGTCTGTTTTTTACCAAGCAATTTTCCTTGAGATGATAGAAAATCATCTCTGAGAAATTGAACGGTTTGTTCAAAATCAATGCGACGAATGCCGATTATAACATGGTTCGGTACTCGTCGTTTTCACCTTTACGACCTCTAAGGCTATGTGTAAGCACATGTAATAAATACTTGTACGTGGGGCACAAGTAAGCCTTGTTGTACGTAGAACGGTCAAGTTCACCAGCATAGAACACACGACGAAACAAGCTTTGGATCAACCCTTAATCGAACTCAAACGGGTTGTCCATGTTATCATCAAACCGTAGCACCCTTCGTATAACCTCAGTTGTAATTACGACTGGCTTCTTGTTCATCTCAATGACTATGTGGTTTTCAGACTCAATGTAGCGAGCTGAATTACAAAATGGTCGTATAATGCTAAAACGGATCTCTGGGTTTGCTGTAACAGCATAGCTTATACAAGATCGGCGTATAAAAGCTAGCATATCGTGAAACAAATATTCTTTAGCAAAATTCATCCCAACAAAAGCACATATAATATGCTTCTTGTCAAACGACAATAAAGGGGGTTCGGCTCCTGTTGTTGTTGCACTGGTTGTTGCTCAACAGTGGGAGCTTCCTGGATAACTTCGTCAGCCAGAACTGAGAATACATAAACCCAAGATTTAGTAAAAACTACAATCAAATAATATAAATAATTTATAAAATTTAATTTTAAATTTTCAAAATAATTCTATGTGAGATTCGTTAAAAATTTGTGACTGGTTCGTTATAACGAATTAGGTACTTCGTTATCACGAATTGCTTAATTCATTATCTATGCAAGACCAAGAATTAGACATAACAAATCACCCACAAAGGAATAACGAATTAAAGAACAAATGTGATGTAATTCATTATCAAATTGTAATTCATTATCAAATTCACGAAAGAGTTGATTCGTTATGGCATCAGTAACAAATTAAACACGAATGAGTGTCAATTCGTTAACACATTACGTATGGTCACCAATAATTTACAATTTTGACTAACAAGGGTCAAAGTCAAAATTGAAATGAACATTGAAGGTCAAACATGCAATCCAGAATCAGTTACATCATGTAACACGATGTAATGATCTACAGAATACACTGATCATCTCGGAAACACATCGACAATCCTTGTATAATATCCATTTTGGTTAAATCTGAGTATGGATTAGGTTAATGAAGGTTTATTTTTTATGTTAACGCCAACATCATAATCAATCCAAAGACCCTCGAAAAGACCATGAATTACGACGAAAAATAGTACGTATTGATCAGCTATATCTTACGATTATCAGATGATGTTTGAAACTTGATTTAATGAAGGTTGGTTTTCTGGAAAATTTTGACAGAGTTCCTTTAAGGAAGAAGAAAGATATTTGAAAGAATGAGTTGAATTGTTCTCAACTGTTCATTATATAGGACGAACCAGCACACTTCCGAAGACAATGAATCAGATGATTTGTTAATTTAAAATTAACGAATTAGCCAATTTGTCATCTCATTCGTAATACGTGGTAATGAATGAGTAATTCGTTAAAATTTATCATGAAATAATAACGAACTAGGGCTAATTCGTGCTTAATTCGTTAAATATTAGATGACGAATTGGGTCATTCGTTATAGAGCAGCGAAAGCGAATTAAGGATACCGAATTGAGATAATTCGTTATCAGAGTAACCTCATTCGTTATCTACAGATAACGAATTGACCATTAAAGTCCTTTTCAATTCAATTTTAAAAGAATTAAATAATTAACAAATTATATAAAAGAATAAATAATTAAATAAATGAATAAATAAATAAATCAACAGAACTCTTGTCTTGATGACATTTTGCCTTATGAACCTTACCCGGCGTGGTAAGATGTAGTACCTTAACGTGTTTTACACTTAAAAACATATAACTTAAAAAGAATTAAATATTATTTAAAAGAATAAATAAAAAATCTTTTTGATATTTTTTTTCTTTTCAATATATTTACCTTTAAACTTGAAAAGCAAACATGAAGTAGAAGACAGAATATTTTTGTATGTTTTTCGATAGTACATATTTTTGTATTTTGGTGAGTTTAAGCAGAGAAATCATATTGACCAAATTGCC